>NW_028234131.1:10000-20289 GCF_037954325.1 Fistularia commersonii | reverse complement strand
CACATAACTCCGCTCTTCCGCTTCTCCGCTATGGGCCCTGGTACTCCCGATCCTCCGAACTCAGGTGAATTGCGTGACGTGCTTCTGCTCTCCTATAAGCCCCTACACACTTCGAACACGGCTGTTATCACCCTGTTACTGCATTTCAATGACACCCATTTGCTTTCGATCTCAGTGTCTGCCACCGTACGGAAAAAGCGGGATGGGTGGGGGGGCATAAGCGCATTCGTGCTGTAAGTAATCAGAAGTTAATAGTGTTAACGGTTTGCGAGAAATTTTTAATGCTAGACAAAAAAAGAAAATTAAAAGGATATAATTAAATAAATAGATAGAAAAATAAAATTAAAAACGAAAAAAAAAAATTGTGAGGGGAATATAACATGTAATTAAGTTGGCGGTTCACAAGGAATCTCAGACATCAAACTGTTTTTAATTGAACATAAATAGTACACCCAAATATACAAATGTACAAATAAACATAGCAAGGTAGAACTGAATGTCAATGAAACAACCAGGGATGAGGAAGCAACGGACATCAGGACATTTGTTCTGTATGTAATGAGAAGTTAATAGTGTTACAGGTTTGTGAGAAATTTACAGTGCGAGACAAAAAAAGAAATTAAAAGGAAGTAATTAAATCAATAGATAGACAAATAAGAAATTAAAACGAAAAAAAAAAAAAAAAATTGCAAGGGGAATGTAACATGTAATCAAGTTGTTTTTTTTTTTTTGTTTTTTTTTTTTTACCAAAAAAAAAAGGAACCTCGGACATGGGTAACTATATTTTTTAGTTTTTGGATTTTTCCATAAGTTTTAAGGATTTTTTTTTTTTTTTTTTTATATTTCAAAATCGTTTATGAAGACATTAAAATTTGGGGAGCATTTTTGCATTCTGTTCTTGTGAATGAAGAACTTGGCCAGGCCTAAAAGAACATTGACACAGAGTTCATCTGTTATGTTGCTTATAAGTAAACAGAATGTTATATCATCTTTTGAGAAGGAAACTGGTGACGATGGAATGAGAAGGAGAAAAAATATATGGTCAGTGGTTTCAATGTTGTCTTCACAAAATGTACAAATATTATCTTCAAAATTAAAGCGTACCCTCGATAATTCCTTAGATGGGTAGATGTCAGTCATAATTTTGAAGTGGGTCTCTTTTGCCTTGGGGGTATGGGTAGAGTCAGATACATGGTTCGCAGCGTGGCAATCGATTCCTCATCAAATTTATTTAAAATATCCTTTTTTTTTTTTTTGACGTCCAGGGAATAAGTTTCCTGTGAAACATTTCCTAATAAAGGAGTTGCCGCGCTTTCTGTCCACAATTGAGATTCCCTGGAGTGATAGTCGGGGTAACTGTGGTTGTACGGTTCGGTGCGTCATTATATTTTTGGTCAGGAATACAAATTGTCGAGGCAGTGCGTTTCGTAACTTTAGCAACTCTAATATGGGAGGCTTGAATCTGTGTGTAGTACAGAACTGCTCATTGTCCAGAGGACTGCCAGTGTCATCCATCAAGTCAATTATCGACCATATACCTTTCTCAAAGCATTCCTTGTAAAACAGAGGTTTGTTGCCATGCAGTACATATCGATTGTTCCAAACTATTATACTGTGTGGTGAGAAATTGTGTACGTATATCATTTTCCAGTATAATAATATTTGTTTATGGAACTCTGAACATTTGACAGGAATCTTGTTGATATCCAAGTCAGAGATAAGCAGAAGACTCAGGCCGCCGACTTTGTTGAATAAGTAGTTTGGAGTACAATACCAGAAAGAACGATGAGGTTTGATCCAGGATTTCAACCAGTTCACCTTCAATGTCCCATTCAAGCAGTCCGACTCTATCACTTTCAGCCCTCCTTCACTTGTTTCTTTCACCATATGTGATTTTTCTTAGATGGTGTGGTCTGTTCCTCCAGATAAAGTTGAAATTGATTTGGTTAACAGATTTTACGAGTTGATTTGGAGCAGCATTGGAATACGCTGGGTATATACATCTGGATAAACACATCCATTTTAGTCAAATATATCCGGCCTAATATTGATAAATCTCTCTGGAGCCATATATTAGAATTAAGCTTTACTTTGATTCAGTTTAGATTCAATGTTCCTGGATTGATTTAACGTTTGGTCCTTGGATAGGAAAATGCTCAAGTATTTTATTTCTGATTTCATAGAAACATCGCTGATTTCCTTTAGTGGCGAGTCATGCAGCGCAAGAAGTTTGCATTTCTTTAAGTTTAATGACAATCCTGAAGCCTTGGAGAATGTTTTGGTTTTTTTCAGCACTTATTGGGACTTGATGTTCATTTTTCAAAACTAAGGTTGTGTCATCTGCCAGCAGGCTAATAACAATTTCTGTCCCCAACATTACTTCTGTCCCACACGTATACACACACACACACACACACACACACACACACACACACACACCTTAATTCCACTCTTTTATATACGCATGTCTGGAGTTCCGGGAGCTCGTTCTCAACGTTCTGGGGATAATCATAGCTGTGCTGATAGCATTGGCCGAAACGTATCCACAACCAAACCAACATTAGCTCATCCACTCATTCATATATGTGTGTGCCCAGAGGTCCGGGAGCTCCAGTCATAACTCCGGGTGATATCTGTCCGGAGTAGGCTCACATTAGCCGGTCTAAGGGGTCCTGCTGCCCCCCAGCTTCCCCGCCTTTGAGAAGAGACACATAACTCCGCTCTTCCGCTTCTCCGCTATGGGCCCTGGTACTCCCGATCCTCCGAACTCAGGTGAATTGCGTGACGTGCTTCTGCTCTACTATAAGCCCCTACACACTTCGAACACGGCTGTTATCACCCTGTTACTGCATTTCAATGACACCCATTTGCTTTCGATCTCAGTGTCTGCCTCCGTACGGAAAAAGCGGGATGGGTGGGGGGGCATAAGCGCATTCGTGCTGTAAGTAATCAGAAGTTAATAGTGTTAACGGTTTGCGAGAAATTTTTAATGCTAGACAAAAAAAGAAAATTAAAAGGATATAATTAAATAAATAGATAGAAAAATAAAATTAAAAACGAAAAAAAAAAATTGTGAGGGGAATATAACATGTAATTAAGTTGGCGGTTCACAAGGAATCTCAGACATCAAACTGTTTTTAATTGAACATAAATAGTACACCCAAATATACAAATGTACAAATAAACATAGCAAGGTAGAACTGAATGTCAATGAAACAACCAGGGATGAGGAAGCAACGGACATCAGGACATTTGTTCTGTATGTAATGAGAAGTTAATAGTGTTACAGGTTTGTGAGAAATTTACAGTGCGAGACAAAAAAAGAAATTAAAAGGAAGTAATTAAATCAATAGATAGACAAATAAGAAATTAAAACGAAAAAAAAAAAAAAAAATTGCAAGGGGAATGTAACATGTAATCAAGTTGTTTTTTTTTTTTTGTTTTTTTTTTTACCAAAAAAAAAAGGAACCTCGGACATGGGTAACTATATTTTTTTGTTTTCGGATTTTTCCATAAGTTTTAAGGATTTTTTTTTTTTTTTTTATATTTCAAAATCGTTTATGAAGACATTAAAATTTGGGGAGCATTTTTGCATTCTGTTCTTGTGAATGAAGAACTTGGCCAGGCCTAAAAGAACATTGACACAGAGTTCATCTGTTATGTTGCTTATAAGTAAACAGAATGTTATATCATCTTTTGAGAAGGAAACTGGTGACGATGGAATGAGAAGGAGAAAAAATATATGGTCAGTGGTTTCAATGTTGTCTTCACAAAATGTACAAATATTATCTTCAAAATTAAAGCGTACCCTCGATAATTCCTTAGATGGGTAGATGTCAGTCATAATTTTGAAGTGGGTCTCTTTTGCCTTGGGGGTATGGGTAGAGTCAGATACATAGTTCGCAGCGTGGCAATCGATTCCTCATCAAATTTATTTAAAATATCCTTTTTTTTTTTTTTGACGTCCAGGGAATAAGTTTCCTGTGAAACATTTCCTAATAAAGGAGTTGCCGCGCTTTCTGTCCACAATTGAGATTCCCTGGAGTGATAGTCGGGGTAACTGTGGTTGTACGGTTCGGTGCGTCATTATATTTTTGGTCAGGAATACAAATTGTCGAGGCAGTGCGTTTCGTAACTTTAGCAACTCTAATATGGGAGGCTTGAATCTGTGTGTAGTACAGAACTGCTCATTGTCCAGAGGACTGCCAGTGTCATCCATCAAGTCAATTATTGACCATATACCTTTCTCAAAGCATTCCTTGTAAAACAGAGGTTTGTTGCCATGCAGTACATATCGATTGTTCCAAACTATTATACTGTGTGGTGAGAAATTGTGTACGTATATCATTTTCCAGTATAATAATATTTGTTTATGGAACTCTGAACATTTGACAGGAATCTTGTTGATATCCAAGTCAGAGATAAGCAGAAGACTCAGGCCGCCGACTTTGTTGAATAAGTAGTTTGGAGTACAATACCAGAAAGAACGATGAGGTTTGATCCAGGATTTCAACCAGTTCACCTTCAATGTCCCATTCAAGCAGTCCGACTCTATCACTTTCAGCCCTCCTTCACTTGTTTCTTTCACCATATGTGATTTTTCTTAGATGGTGTGGTCTGTTCCTCCAGATAAAGTTGAAATTGATTTGGTTAACAGATTTTACGAGTTGATTTGGAGCAGCATTGGAATACGCTGGGTATATACATCTGGATAAACACATCCATTTTAGTCAAATATATCCGGCCTAATATTGATAAATCTCTCTGGAGCCATATATTAGAATTAAGCTTTACTTTGATTCAGTTTAGATTCAATGTTCCTGGATTGATTTAACGTTTGGTCCTTGGATAGGAAAATGCTCAAGTATTTTATTTCTGATTTCATAGAAACATCGCTGATTTCCTTTAGTGGCGAGTCATGCAGCGCAAGAAGTTTGCATTTCTTTAAGTTTAATGACAATCCTGAAGCCTTGGAGAATGTTTTGGTTTTTTTCAGCACTTATTGGGACTTGATGTTCATTTTTCAAAACTAAGGTTGTGTCATCCGCCAGCAGGCTAATAACAATTTCTGTCCCCAACATTACTTCTGTCCCACACGTATACACACACACACACACACACACAAACACACACACACACACACACACACACACCTTAATTCCACTCTTTTATATACGCATGTCTGGAGTTCCGGGAGCTCGTTCTCAACGTTCTGGGGATAATCATAGCTGTGCTGATAGCATTGGCCGAAACGTATCCACAACCAAACCAACATTAGCTCATCCACTCATTCACATATGTGTGTGCCCAGAGGTCCGGGAGCTCCAGTCATAAGTCCGGGTGATCTATGTCCGGAGAAGGCTCACATTAGCCGGTCTAAGGGGTCCTGCTGCCCCCCAGCTTCCCCGCCTTTGAGAAGAGACACATAACTCCGCTCTTCCGCTTCTCCGCTATGGGCCCTGGTACTCCCGATCCTCCGAACTCAGGTGAATTGCGTGACGTGCTTCTGCTCTCCTATAAGCCCCTACACACTTCGAACACGGCTGTTATCACCCTGTTACTGCATTTCAATGACACCCATTTGCTTTCGATCTCAGTGTCTGCCACCGTACGGAAAAAGCGGGATGGGTGGGGGGGCATAAGCGCATTCGTGCTGTAAGTAATCAGAAGTTAATAGTGTTAACGGTTTGCGAGAAATTTTTAATGCTAGACAAAAAAAGAAAATTAAAAGGATATAATTAAATAAATAGATAGAAAAATAAAATTAAAAACGAAAAAAAAAAATTGTGAGGGGAATATAACATGTAATTAAGTTGGCGGTTCACAAGGAATCTCAGACATCAAACTGTTTTTAATTGAACATAAATAGTACACCCAAATATACAAATGTACAAATAAACATAGCAAGGTAGAACTGAATGTCAATGAAACAACCAGGGATGAGGAAGCAACGGACATCAGGACATTTGTTCTGTATGTAATGAGAAGTTAATAGTGTTACAGGTTTGTGAGAAATTTACAGTGCGAGACAAAAAAAGAAATTAAAAGGAAGTAATTAAATCAATAGATAGACAAATAAGAAATTAAAACGAAAAAAAAAAAAAAAAATTGCAAGGGGAATGTAACATGTAATCAAGTTGGTTTTTTTTTTTTGTTTTTTTTTTTTTACCAAAAAAAAAAGGAACCTCGGACATGGGTAACTATATTTTTTAGTTTTTGGATTTTTCCATAAGTTTTAAGGATTTTTTTTTTTTTTTTTTTATATTTCAAAATCGTTTATGAAGACATTAAAATTTGGGGAGCATTTTTGCATTCTGTTCTTGTGAATGAAGAACTTGGCCAGGCCTAAAAGAACATTGACACAGAGTTCATCTGTTATGTTGCTTATAAGTAAACAGAATGTTATATCATCTTTTGAGAAGGAAACTGGTGACGATGGAATGAGAAGGAGAAAAAATATATGGTCAGTGGTTTCAATGTTGTCTTCACAAAATGTACAAATATTATCTTCAAAATTAAAGCGTACCCTCGATAATTCCTTAGATGGGTAGATGTCAGTCATAATTTTGAAGTGGGTCTCTTTTGCCTTGGGGGTATGGGTAGAGTCAGATACATGGTTCGCAGCGTGGCAATCGATTCCTCATCAAATTTATTTAAAATATCCTTTTTTTTTTTTTTGACGTCCAGGGAATAAGTTTCCTGTGAAACATTTCCTAATAAAGGAGTTGCCGCGCTTTCTGTCCACAATTGAGATTCCCTGGAGTGATAGTCGGGGTAACTGTGGTTGTACGGTTCGGTGCGTCATTATATTTTTGGTCAGGAATACAAATTGTCGAGGCAGTGCGTTTCGTAACTTTAGCAACTCTAATATGGGAGGCTTGAATCTGTGTGTAGTACAGAACTGCTCATTGTCCAGAGGACTGCCAGTGTCATCCATCAAGTCAATTATCGACCATATACCTTTCTCAAAGCATTCCTTGTAAAACAGAGGTTTGTTGCCATGCAGTACATATCGATTGTTCCAAACTATTATACTGTGTGGTGAGAAATTGTGTACGTATATCATTTTCCAGTATAATAATATTTGTTTATGGAACTCTGAACATTTGACAGGAATCTTGTTGATATCCAAGTCAGAGATAAGCAGAAGACTCAGGCCGCCGACTTTGTTGAATAAGTAGTTTGGAGTACAATACCAGAAAGAACGATGAGGTTTGATCCAGGATTTCAACCAGTTCACCTTCAATGTCCCATTCAAGCAGTCCGACTCTATCACTTTCAGCCCTCCTTCACTTGTTTCTTTCACCATATGTGATTTTTCTTAGATGGTGTGGTCTGTTCCTCCAGATAAAGTTGAAATTGATTTGGTTAACAGATTTTACGAGTTGATTTGGAGCAGCATTGGAATACGCTGGGTATATACATCTGGATAAACACATCCATTTTAGTCAAATATATCCGGCCTAATATTGATAAATCTCTCTGGAGCCATATATTAGAATTAAGCTTTACTTTGATTCAGTTTAGATTCAATGTTCCTGGATTGATTTAACGTTTGGTCCTTGGATAGGAAAATGCTCAAGTATTTTATTTCTGATTTCATAGAAACATCGCTGATTTCCTTTAGTGGCGAGTCATGCAGCGCAAGAAGTTTGCATTTCTTTAAGTTTAATGACAATCCTGAAGCCTTGGAGAATGTTTTGGTTTTTTTCAGCACTTATTGGGACTTGATGTTCATTTTTCAAAACTAAGGTTGTGTCATCCGCCAGCAGGCTAATAACAATTTCTGTCCCCAACATTACTTCTGTCCCACACGTATACACACACACACACACACACACAAACACACACACACACACACACACACACCTTTATTCCACTCTTTTATATACGCATGTCTGGAGTTCCGGGAGCTCGTTCTCAACGTTCTGGGGATAATCATAGCTGTGCTGATAGCATTGGCCGAAACGTATCCACAACCAAACCAACATTAGCTCATCCACTCATTCACATATGTGTGTGCCCAGAGGTCCGGGAGCTCCAGTCATAAGTCCGGGTGATCTATGTCCGGAGAAGGCTCACATTAGCCGGTCTAAGGGGTCCTGCTGCCCCCCAGCTTCCCCGCCTTTGAGAAGAGACACATAACTCCGCTCTTCCGCTTCTCCGCTATGGGCCCTGGTACTCCCGATCCTCCGAACTCAGGTGAATTGCGTGACGTGCTTCTGCTCTCCTATAAGCCCCTACACACTTCGAACACGGCTGTTATCACCCTGTTACTGCATTTCAATGACACCCATTTGCTTTCGATCTCAGTGTCTGCCACCGTACGGAAAAAGCGGGATGGGTGGGGGGGCATAAGCGCATTCGTGCTGTAAGTAATCAGAAGTTAATAGTGTTAACGGTTTGCGAGAAATTTTTAATGCTAGACAAAAAAAGAAAATTAAAAGGATATAATTAAATAAATAGATAGAAAAATAAAATTAAAAACGAAAAAAAAAAATTGTGAGGGGAATATAACATGTAATTAAGTTGGCGGTTCACAAGGAATCTCAGACATCAAACTGTTTTTAATTGAACATAAATAGTACACCCAAATATACAAATGTACAAATAAACATAGCAAGGTAGAACTGAATGTCAATGAAACAACCAGGGATGAGGAAGCAACGGACATCAGGACATTTGTTCTGTATGTAATGAGAAGTTAATAGTGTTACAGGTTTGTGAGAAATTTACAGTGCGAGACAAAAAAAGAAATTAAAAGGAAGTAATTAAATCAATAGATAGACAAATAAGAAATTAAAACGAAAAAAAAAAAAAAAAAATTGCAAGGGGAATGTAACATGTAATCAAGTTGGTTTTTTTTTTTTGTTTTTTTTTTTTTACCAAAAAAAAAAGGAACCTCGGACATGGGTAACTATATTTTTTAGTTTTTGGATTTTTCCATAAGTTTTAAGGATTTTTTTTTTTTTTTTTTTATATTTCAAAATCGTTTATGAAGACATTAAAATTTGGGGAGCATTTTTGCATTCTGTTCTTGTGAATGAAGAACTTGGCCAGGCCTAAAAGAACATTGACACAGAGTTCATCTGTTATGTTGCTTATAAGTAAACAGAATGTTATATCATCTTTTGAGAAGGAAACTGGTGACGATGGAATGAGAAGGAGAAAAAATATATGGTCAGTGGTTTCAATGTTGTCTTCACAAAATGTACAAATATTATCTTCAAAATTAAAGCGTACCCTCGATAATTCCTTAGATGGGTAGATGTCAGTCATAATTTTGAAGTGGGTCTCTTTTGCCTTGGGGGTATGGGTAGAGTCAGATACATGGTTCGCAGCGTGGCAATCGATTCCTCATCAAATTTATTTAAAATATCCTTTTTTTTTTTTTTGACGTCCAGGGAATAAGTTTCCTGTGAAACATTTCCTAATAAAGGAGTTGCCGCGCTTTCTGTCCACAATTGAGATTCCCTGGAGTGATAGTCGGGGTAACTGTGGTTGTACGGTTCGGTGCGTCATTATATTTTTGGTCAGGAATACAAATTGTCGAGGCAGTGCGTTTCGTAACTTTAGCAACTCTAATATGGGAGGCTTGAATCTGTGTGTAGTACAGAACTGCTCATTGTCCAGAGGACTGCCAGTGTCATCCATCAAGTCAATTATCGACCATATACCTTTCTCAAAGCATTCCTTGTAAAACAGAGGTTTGTTGCCATGCAGTACATATCGATTGTTCCAAACTATTATACTGTGTGGTGAGAAATTGTGTACGTATATCATTTTCCAGTATAATAATATTTGTTTATGGAACTCTGAACATTTGACAGGAATCTTGTTGATATCCAAGTCAGAGATAAGCAGAAGACTCAGGCCGCCGACTTTGTTGAATAAGTAGTTTGGAGTACAATACCAGAAAGAACGATGAGGTTTGATCCAGGATTTCAACCAGTTCACCTTCAATGTCCCATTCAAGCAGTCCGACTCTATCACTTTCAGCCCTCCTTCACTTGTTTCTTTCACCATATGTGATTTTTCTTAGATGGTGTGGTCTGTTCCTCCAGATAAAGTTGAAATTGATTTGGTTAACAGATTTTACGAGTTGATTTGGAGCAGCATTGGAATACGCTGGGTATATACATCTGGATAAACACATCCATTTTAGTCAAATATATCCGGCCTAATATTGATAAATCTCTCTGGAGCCATATATTAGAATTAAGCTTTACTTTGATTCAGTTTAGATTCAATGTTCCTGGATTGATTTAACGTTTGGTCCTTGGATAGGA
>NW_028234130.1:5000-20291 GCF_037954325.1 Fistularia commersonii | reverse complement strand
GACGTATGACCGGAGCTCTCGTACCTCTGGGCGCACACATGTGAATAAGTGGATGAGCTAACGTGTGTTTGGCTGTGGATGCGTTTCGGCCCATGCTATTAGCACAGCTATGATGAGTTAAGGTGTGTGTGCGTGTGTGTGTGTGTGTGTGTGCCTGCGTATGTGTGTGTGTGTGCCTGCGTATGTGTGAGAGTTCGTTTAGGTGGGGGGGGGCAGCGGACAGGGAGTACCAGGATGAGGGAGGGAGTACCACTTTTACTAATCTGTGCTACTTTGTGGTCTACAATAGTCCCCTCTTCTACCCTTGCCTCTCTTTCATTTTCCACATTCATCAGCTCTTCAAAGTACTGTTTCCCTCTTCCCATCACTCTTCTAAGATGTGTCAATACATTTCCCTCTCCGTCCTTAATCACCCGGACCTGTTGTACATCCTTTCCATCTTTATCTCTCTGTTTCGCCAACCTATATAGATCGTTCTCACCCTCCTTACTATCCAACTGAGCATACAAGTCATCATACGCCCTTTGTTTTGCCTTCGCTACCGCCATCTTTACCTTTCGCCGCATCTCCCTGAACTGCTTTCTGTTCTCTTCAGTCCTCTCAGTATCCCACTTCTTCTTCGCTAACCGCTTTCTCCGTATATACTCCTGCACTTCCTCATTCCACCACCAAGTCTCCTTATCAACTTTCCTTCCAGATGACAAACCGAGTACTCTTCTACCTGTCTCCCTGATAACACTAGCTGTTGTTGTCCAATCATCTGGCAGCTCACCCTGACCACCCAGACCCTTTCTCAACTCCTCCCTGAAAACCGTGCAACGCTCCTCCCTTTTCAGCTTCCACCACTTTGTCCTCTGCTCTGCCTTTGTCCTCGTCATCTACCTTGTCACCAGAGTCGTCGCACAAACCGCCATCCTATGCTGTCTGGCTACACGCCCACCTACAACTACTTTGCAGTCACCGATCTCTTTCAGGTTACCTCGTCTATACAAGATGTAGTCTACCTGCGTGCTCCTACCTCCGCTCTTATAAGTTACCCTATGTTCCTGTTTTTTCTGGAAAAAGGTATTCACTACACCCATTTCCATCCCTTTTGCAAAATCTACCACCATCTGTCCCTCTGCATTCCTATCCTGGATACCATATCTGCCCATCACTTCTTCATCCCCTCTATTGCCTTCACCAACATGTCCATTGAAGTCTGCACCAATTACCACTCTCTCATTTCTGGGAATATTCTGCATCACTTCATCCAACTCATTCCAGAACTTCTCCTTCTCTTCAGGTTCACATCCCACCTGTGGCGCATAGCCACTAACAACACTGAGCATCACACCTTCAATTTCCAATTTCAGACTCATAAGTCTATCTGACATTCTTTTCACCTCTAGGACGTTCCTTACGAACTCCTCCTTCAAGATGACTCCTACTCCATTTCTCTTCTTGTCAGCACCATAATAGTATAACTTAAAGCCTGCTCCTAAGCTTCTAGCCTTACTACCCTTCCACCTGGTCTCCTGGACACACAGTATATCCAGCTTCCTTCTCTGCATCGTGTCCATCAACTCTCTACCTTTTCCTGTCATAGTCCCAATATTCAAAGTCCCTACTCTCAGTCCCAGGCTCTTTCCTTTCCTCCTCTCTCTCTGCTTCCGAACACGCACTCCTCCTCTTCTTCTTCTTCTTGTTCTTCGACCCACAGTAGCCCGATTTCCATTAGTACCCTGTAGGTCATCAGTACCAATGGCGGTCGTTGTTAACCCGGTCCGCGACCCATCCGGTATGGTATAGTTATGGTTGACTTGCATGTTTGGTTTTGGCAAACGTTTTACGCCGGATGCCCCTCCTGACGCAACCCTCTGCATTTATCCGGGCTTGGGACCGGCACAGGGAGACACTGCTCCGTGCCCCCCCCCCCCCCCAAAGGCAGGCTTGGAGAGACACGGGCCAGTGCCGCCCTGAGGCTGCATTACCCTCTCTTTCTTACATTTATTATAAAAATATGCTTATCTTCCTTTTAGCTCATCACACATGTCTTTATGATTTTCAGTCCATGCCTCAGCCGGCCTGAAGCTCCACTGATGCGCATGTGCGGATGCCTCTATCTAGCGGACATAAAATAAAGACAATCATTCAAATGTGAATGAGTCGGCGTGATGCTCCGGGATGTGTGGAGCTCAGGGAGCTCCACGAGTGAGGGAGTTAAGTTAGGGCGGGGGTGCAAGTAGGCTCTAGGATTCCCCGAGTCGGGGCGAGCGATGGGTTTAGAGGCGTATCACATTGAAGATAATGGCCGCATATCCTTCTTGGACTTTTCTAAAGCCTTTGACTCGGTCGAACATCCATTTATCATAGCAACGCTCGAACATTTTGGATTTGGTTAAATATTCAGGAATGTGATCCGTGGGCTCTATGAGAATATTCATAGCTGTGTCACCCTGCCAAGCGGCACCACTCCGAGCTTCCATGTTGATGTGGGAATCCCCCAAGGTTGCCCCATCTCACCCTATTTATTTATAATTGCTACCGAAATGCTAGCCGTTTATGTTGAAAAGAGCAACGATATCCAAAAGTTAGACGTGCTGGGGACTGAAATTGTTATTAGCCTGCTGGCAGATGACACAACCTTAGTTTTGAAAAATGAACATCAAGTCCCAATAAGTGCCGAAAACAACCAAAACATTCTCCAAGGCTTCAGGATTGTCATTAAACTTAAAGAAATGCAAACTTCTTGCGCTGCATGACTCGCCACTAAAGGAAATCAGCGATGTTTCCATGAAATCAGAAATAAAATACTTGAGCATTTTCCTATCCAAGGACCAAACGTTAAATCAATCCAGGAACATTGAATCTAAACTGAATCAAAGTAAAGCTTAATTCTAATATATGGCTCCAGAGAGATTTATCAATATTAGGCCGGATATATTTGACTAAAATGGATGTGTTTATCCAGATGTATATACCCAGCGTATTCCAATGCTGCTCCAAATCAACTCGTAAAATCTGTTAACCAAATCAATTTCAACTTTATCTGGAGGAACAGACCACACCATCTAAGAAAAATCACATATGGTGAAAGAAACAAGTGAAGGAGGGCTGAAAGTGATAGAGTCGGACTGCTTGAATGGGACATTGAAGGTGAACTGGTTGAAATCCTGGATCAAACCTCATCGTTCTTTCTGGTATTGTACTCCAAACTACTTATTCAACAAAGTCGGCGGCCTGAGTCTTCTGCTTATCTCTGACTTGGATATCAACAAGATTCCTGTCAAATGTTCAGAGTTCCATAAACAAATATTATTATACTGGAAAATGATATACGTACACAATTTCTCACCACACAGTATAATAGTTTGGAACAATCGATATGTACTGCATGGCAACAAACCTCTGTTTTACAAGGAATGCTTTGAGAAAGGTATATGGTCGATAATTGACTTGATGGATGACACTGGCAGTCCTCTGGACAATGAGCAGTTCTGTACTACACACAGATTCAAGCCTCCCATATTAGAGTTGCTAAAGTTACGAAACGCACTGCCTCGACAATTTGTATTCCTGACCAAAAATATAATGACGCACCGAACCGTACAACCACAGTTACCCCGACTATCACTCCAGGGAATCTCAATTGTGGACAGAAAGCGCGGCAACTCCTTTATTAGGAAATGTTTCACAGGAAACTTATTCCCTGGACGTCAAAAAAAAAAAAAAGGATATTTTAAATAAATTTGATGAGGAATCGATTGCCACGCTGCGAACCATGTATCTGACTCTACCCATACCCCCAAGGCAAAAGAGACCCACTTCAAAATTATGACTGACATCTACCCATCTAAGGAATTATCGAGGGTACGCTTTAATTTTGAAGATAATATTTGTACATTTTGTGAAGACAACATTGAAACCACTGACCATATATTTTTTCTCCTTCTCATTCCATCGTCACCAGTTTCCTTCTCAAAAGATGATATAACATTCTGTTTACTTATAAGCAACATAACAGATGAACTCTGTGTCAATGTTCTTTTAGGCCTGGCCAAGTTCTTCATTCACAAGAACAGAATGCAAAAATGCTCCCCAAATTTTAATGTCTTCATAAACGATTTTGAAATATAAAAAAAAAAAAAAAAAAATCCTTAAAACTTATGGAAAAATCCAAAAACAAAAAAATATAGTTACCCATGTCCGAGGTTCCTTTTTTTTTTGGTAAAAAAAAAAAAACAAAAAAAAAAAAACAACTTGATTACATGTTACATTCCCCTTGCAATTTTTTTTTTTTTTTTTTTTCGTTTTAATTTCTTATTTGTCTATCTATTGATTTAATTACTTCCTTTTAATTTCTTTTTTTGTCTCGCACTGTAAATTTCTCACAAACCTGTAACACTATTAACTTCTCATTACATACAGAACAAATGTCCTGATGTCCGTTGCTTCCTCATCCCTGGTTGTTTCATTGACATTCAGTTCTACCTTGCTATGTTTATTTGTACATTTGTATATTTGGGTGTACTATTTATGTTCAATTAAAAACAGTTTGATGTCTGAGATTCCTTGTGAACCGCCAACTTAATTACATGTTATATTCCCCTCACAATTTTTTTTTTTCGTTTTTAATTTTATTTTTCTATCTATTTATTTAATTATATCCTTTTAATTTTCTTTTTTTGTCTAGCATTAAAAATTTCTCGCAAACCGTTAACACTATTAACTTCTGATTACTTACAGCACGAATGCGCTTATGCCCCCCCACCCATCCCGCTTTTTCCGTACGGTGGCAGACACTGAGATCGAAAGCAAATGGGTGTCATTGAAATGCAGTAACAGGGTGATAACAGCCGTGTTCGAAGTGTGTAGGGGCTTATAGGAGAGCAGAAGCACGTCACGCAATTCACCTGAGTTCGGAGGATCGGGAGTACCAGGGCCCATAGCGGAGAAGCGGAAGAGCGCAGTTATGTGTCTCTTCTCAAAGGCGGGGAAACTGGGGGGCAGCAGGACCCCTTAGACCGGCTAATGTGAGCCTTCTCCGGACATAGATCACCCGGACTTATGACTGGAGCTCCCGGACCTCTGGGCACACACATATGTGAATGAGTGGATGAGCTAATGTTGGTTTGGTTGTGGATACGTTTCGGCCAATGCTATCAGCACAGCTATGATTATCCCCAGAACGTTGAGAACGAGCTCCCGGAACTCCAGACATGCGTATATAAAAGAGTGGAATTAAGGTGTGTGTGTGTGTGTGTGTGTGTGTGTGTGTGTGTGTGTGTGTGTGTGTGTATACGTGTGGGACAGAAGTAATGTTGGGGACAGAAATTGTTATTAGCCTGCTGGCAGATGACACAACCTTAGTTTTGAAAAATGAACATCAAGTCCCAATAAGTGCCGAAAACAACCAAAACATTCTCCAAGGCTTCAGGATTGTCATTAAACTTAAAGAAATGCAAACTTCTTGCGCTGCATGACTCGCCACTAAAGGAAATCAGCGATGTTTCCATGAAATCAGAAATAAAATACTTGAGCATTTTCCTATCCAAGGACCAAACGTTAAATCAATCCAGGAACATTGAATCTAAACTGAATCAAAGTAAAGCTTAATTCTAATATATGGCTCCAGAGAGATTTATCAATATTAGGCCGGATATATTTGACTAAAATGGATGTGTTTATCCAGATGTATATACCCAGCGTATTCCAATGCTGCTCCAAATCAACTCGTAAAATCTGTTAACCAAATCAATTTCAACTTTATCTGGAGGAACAGACCACACCATCTAAGAAAAATCACATATGGTGAAAGAAACAAGTGAAGGAGGGCTGAAAGTGATAGAGTCGGACTGCTTGAATGGGACATTGAAGGTGAACTGGTTGAAATCCTGGATCAAACCTCATCGTTCTTTCTGGTATTGTACTCCAAACTACTTATTCAACAAAGTCGGCGGCCTGAGTCTTCTGCTTATCTCTGACTTGGATATCAACAAGATTCCTGTCAAATGTTCAGAGTTCCATAAACAAATATTATTATACTGGAAAATGATATACGTACACAATTTCTCACCACACAGTATAATAGTTTGGAACAATCGATATGTACTGCATGGCAACAAACCTCTGTTTTACAAGGAATGCTTTGAGAAAGGTATATGGTCGATAATTGACTTGATGGATGACACTGGCAGTCCTCTGGACAATGAGCAGTTCTGTACTACACACAGATTCAAGCCTCCCATATTAGAGTTGCTAAAGTTACGAAACGCACTGCCTCGACAATTTGTATTCCTGACCAAAAATATAATGACGCACCGAACCGTACAACCACAGTTACCCCGACTATCACTCCAGGGAATCTCAATTGTGGACAGAAAGCGCGGCAACTCCTTTATTAGGAAATGTTTCACAGGAAACTTATTCCCTGGACGTCAAAAAAAAAAAAAAGGATATTTTAAATAAATTTGATGAGGAATCGATTGCCACGCTGCGAACCATGTATCTGACTCTACCCATACCCCCAAGGCAAAAGAGACCCACTTCAAAATTATGACTGACATCTACCCATCTAAGGAATTATCGAGGGTACGCTTTAATTTTGAAGATAATATTTGTACATTTTGTGAAGACAACATTGAAACCACTGACCATATATTTTTTCTCCTTCTCATTCCATCGTCACCAGTTTCCTTCTCAAAAGATGATATAACATTCTGTTTACTTATAAGCAACATAACAGATGAACTCTGTGTCAATGTTCTTTTAGGCCTGGCCAAGTTCTTCATTCACAAGAACAGAATGCAAAAATGCTCCCCAAATTTTAATGTCTTCATAAACGATTTTGAAATATAAAAAAAAAAAAAAAAATCCTTAAAACTTATGGAAAAATCCAAAAACTAAAAAATATAGTTACCCATGTCCGAGGTTCCTTTTTTTTTTGGTAAAAAAAAAAAAACAAAAAAAAAAAAACAACTTGATTACATGTTACATTCCCCTTGCAATTTTTTTTTTTTTTTTTTCGTTTTAATTTCTTATTTGTCTATCTATTGATTTAATTACTTCCTTTTAATTTCTTTTTTTGTCTCGCACTGTAAATTTCTCACAAACCTGTAACACTATTAACTTCTCATTACATACAGAACAAATGTCCTGATGTCCGTTGCTTCCTCATCCCTGGTTGTTTCATTGACATTCAGTTCTACCTTGCTATGTTTATTTGTACATTTGTATATTTGGGTGTACTATTTATGTTCAATTAAAAACAGTTTGATGTCTGAGATTCCTTGTGAACCGCCAACTTAATTACATGTTATATTCCCCTCACAATTTTTTTTTTTCGTTTTTAATTTTATTTTTCTATCTATTTATTTAATTATATCCTTTTAATTTTCTTTTTTTGTCTAGCATTAAAAATTTCTCGCAAACCGTTAACACTATTAACTTCTGATTACTTACACCACGAATGCGCTTATGCCCCCCCACCCATCCCGCTTTTTCCGTACGGAGGCAGACACTGAGATCGAAAGCAAATGGGTGTCATTGAAATGCAGTAACAGGGTGATAACAGCCGTGTTCGAAGTGTGTAGGGGCTTATAGGAGAGCAGAAGCACGTCACGCAATTCACCTGAGTTCGGAGGATCGGGAGTACCAGGGCCCATAGCGGAGAAGCGGAAGAGTGGAGTTATGTGTCTCTTCTCAAAGGCCGGGAAGCTGGGGGGCAGCAGGACCCCTTAGAGCGGCTAATGTGAGCCTTCTCCGGACATAGATCACCCGGACTTATGACTGGAGCTCCCGGACCTCCGGGCACACACATATGTGAATGAGTGGATGAGCTAATGTTGGTTTGGTTGTGGATACGTTTCGGCCAATGCTATCAGCACAGCTATGATTATCCCCAGAACGTTGAGAACGAGCTCCCGGAACTCCAGACATGCGTATATAAAAGAGTGGAATTAAGGTGTGTGTGTGTGTGTGTGTGTGTGTGTGTGTGTGTATACGTGTGGGACAGAAGTAATGTTGGGGACAGAAATTGTTATTAGCCTGCTGGCAGATGACACAACCTTAGTTTTGAAAAATGAACATCAAGTCCCAATAAGTGCTGAAAAAAACCAAAACATTCTCCAAGGCTTCAGGATTGTCATTAAACTTAAAGAAATGCAAACTTCTTGCGCTGCATGACTCGCCACTAAAGGAAATCAGCGATGTTTCTATGAAATCAGAAATAAAATACTTGAGCATTTTCCTATCCAAGGACCAAACGTTAAATCAATCCAGGAACATTGAATCTAAACTGAATCAAAGTAAAGCTTAATTCTAATATATGGCTCCAGAGAGATTTATCAATATTAGGCCGGATATATTTGACTAAAATGGATGTGTTTATCCAGATGTATATACCCAGCGTATTCCAATGCTGCTCCAAATCAACTCGTAAAATCTGTTAACCAAATCAATTTCAACTTTATCTGGAGGAACAGACCACACCATCTAAGAAAAATCACATATGGTGAAAGAAACAAGTGAAGGAGGGCTGAAAGTGATAGAGTCGGACTGCTTGAATGGGACATTGAAGGTGAACTGGTTGAAATCCTGGATCAAACCTCATCGTTCTTTCTGGTATTGTACTCCAAACTACTTATTCAACAAAGTCGGCGGCCTGAGTCTTCTGCTTATCTCTGACTTGGATATCAACAAGATTCCTGTCAAATGTTCAGAGTTCCATAAACAAATATTATTATACTGGAAAATGATATACGTACACAATTTCTCACCACACAGTATAATAGTTTGGAACAATCGATATGTACTGCATGGCAACAAACCTCTGTTTTACAAGGAATGCTTTGAGAAAGGTATATGGTCGATAATTGACTTGATGGATGACACTGGCAGTCCTCTGGACAATGAGCAGTTCTGTACTACACACAGATTCAAGCCTCCCATATTAGAATTGCTAAAGTTACGAAACGCACTGCCTCGACAATTTGTATTCCTGACCAAAAATATAATGACGCACCGAACCGTACAACCACAGTTACCCCGACTATCACTCCAGGGAATCTCAATTGTGGACAGAAAGCGCGGCAACTCCTTTATTAGGAAATGTTTCACAGGAAACTTATTCCCTGGACGTCAAAAAAAAAAAAAAGGATATTTTAAATAAATTTGATGAGGAATCGATTGCCACGCTGCGAACTATGTATCTGACTCTACCCATACCCCCAAGGCAAAAGAGACCCACTTCAAAATTATGACTGACATCTACCCATCTAAGGAATTATCGAGGGTACGCTTTAATTTTGAAGATAATATTTGTACATTTTGTGAAGACAACATTGAAACCACTGACCATATATTTTTTCTCCTTCTCATTCCATCGTCACCAGTTTCCTTCTCAAAAGATGATATAACATTCTGTTTACTTATAAGCAACATAACAGATGAACTCTGTGTCAATGTTCTTTTAGGCCTGGCCAAGTTCTTCATTCACAAGAACAGAATGCAAAAATGCTCCCCAAATTTTAATGTCTTCATAAACGATTTTGAAATATAAAAAAAAAAAAAAAAAATCCTTAAAACTTATGGAAAAATCCGAAAACAAAAAAATATAGTTACCCATGTCCGAGGTTCCTTTTTTTTTTGGTAAAAAAAAAAAAAAAAACAAAAAAAACAACTTGATTACATGTTACATTCCCCTTGCAATTTTTTTTTTTTTTTTTCGTTTTAATTTCTTATTTGTCTATCTATTGATTTAATTACTTCCTTTTAATTTCTTTTTTTGTCTCGCACTGTAAATTTCTCACAAACCTGTAACACTATTAACTTCTCATTACATACAGAACAAATGTCCTGATGTCCGTTGCTTCCTCATCCCTGGTTGTTTCATTGACATTCAGTTCTACCTTGCTATGTTTATTTGTACATTTGTATATTTGGGTGTACTATTTATGTTCAATTAAAAACAGTTTGATGTCTGAGATTCCTTGTGAACCGCCAACTTAATTACATGTTATATTCCCCTCACAATTTTTTTTTTTCGTTTTTAATTTTATTTTTCTATCTATTTATTTAATTATATCCTTCTAATTTTCTTTTTTTGTCTAGCATTAAAAATTTCTCGCAAACCGTTAACACTATTAACTTCTGATTACTTACACCACGAATGCGCTTATGCCCCCCCACCCATCCCGCTTTTTCCGTACGGAGGCAGACACTGAGATCGAAAGCAAATGGGTGTCATTGAAATGCAGTAACAGGGTGATAACAGCCGTGTTCGAAGTGTGTAGGGGCTTATAGGAGAGCAGAAGCACGTCACGCAATTCACCTGAGTTCGGAGGATCGGGAGTACCAGGGCCCATAGCGGAGAAGCGGAAGAGCGGAGTTATGTGTCTCTTCTCAAAGGCGGGGAAACTGGGGGGCAGCAGGACCCCTTAGACCGGCTAATGTGAGTCTTCTCCGGACATAGATCACCCGGACTTATGACTGGAGCTCCCGGACCTCTGGGCACACACATATGTGAATGAGTGGATGAGCTAATGTTGGTTTGGTTGTGGATACGTTTCGGCCAATGCTATCAGCACAGCTATGATTATCCCCAGAACGTTGAGAACGAGCTCCCGGAACTCCAGACATGCGTATATAAAAGAGTGGAATTAAGGTGTGTGTGTGTGTGTGTGTGTGTGTGTGTGTGTGTGTGTGTGTGTGTGTGTATACGTGTGGGACAGAAGTAATGTTGGGGACAGAAATTGTTATTAGCCTGCTGGCAGATGACACAACCTTAGTTTTGAAAAATGAACATCAAGTCCCAATAAGTGCTGAAAAAAACCAAAACATTCTCCAAGGCTTCAGGATTGTCATTAAACTTAAAGAAATGCAAACTTCTTGCGCTGCATGACTCGCCACTAAAGGAAATCAGCGATGTTTCTATGAAATCGGAAATAAAATACTTGAGCATTTTCCTATCCAAGGACCAAACGTTAAATCAATCCAGGAACATTGAATCTAAACTGAATCAAAGTAAAGCTTAATTCTAATATATGGCTCCAGAGAGATTTATCAATATTAGGCCGGATATATTTGACTAAAATGGATGTGTTTATCCAGATGTATATACCCAGCGTATTCCAATGCTGCTCCAAATCAACTCGTAAAATCTGTTAACCAAATCAATTTCAACTTTATCTGGAGGAACAGACCACACCATCTAAGAAAAATCACATATGGTGAAAGAAACAAGTGAAGGAGGGCTGAAAGTGATAGAGTTGGACTGCTTGAATGGGACATTGAAGGTGAACTGGTTGAAATCCTGGATCAAACCTCATCGTTCTTTCTGGTATTGTACTCCAAACTACTTATTCAACAAAGTCGGCGGCCTGAGTCTTCTGCTTATCTCTGACTTGGATATCAACAAGATTCCTGTCAAATGTTCAGAGTTCCATAAACAAATATTATTATACTGGAAAATGATATACGTACACAATTTCTCACCACACAGTATAATAGTTTGGAACAATCGATATGTACTGCATGGCAACAAACCTCTGTTTTACAAGGAATGCTTTGAGAAAGGTATATGGTCGATAATTGACTTGATGGATGACACTGGCAGTCCTCTGGACAATGAGCAGTTCTGTACTACACACAGATTCAAGCCTCCCATATTAGAGTTGCTAAAGTTACGAAACGCACTGCCTCGACAATTTGTATTCCTGACCAAAAATATAATGACGCACCGAACCGTACAACCACAGTTACCCCGACTATCACTCCAGGGAATCTCAATTGTGGACAGAAAGCGCAGCAACTCCTTTATTAGGAAATGTTTCACAGGAAACTTATTCCCTGGACGTCAAAAAAAAAAAAAAGGATATTTTAAATAAATTTGATGAGGAATCGATTGCCACGCTGCGAACTATGTATCTGACTCTACCCATACCCCCAAGGCAAAAGAGACCCACTTCAAAATTATGACTGACATCTACCCATCTAAGGAATTATCGAGGGTACGCTTTAATTTTGAAGATAATATTTGTACATTTTGTGAAGACAACATTGAAACCACTGACCATATATTTTTTCTCCTTCTCATTCCATCGTCACCAGTTTCCTTCTCAAAAGATGATATAACATTCTGTTTACTTATAAGCAACATAACAGATGAACTCTGTGTCAATGTTCTTTTAGGCCTGGCCAAGTTCTTCATTCACAAGAACAGAATGCAAAAATGCTCCCCAAATTTTAATGTCTTCATAAACGATTTTGAAATATAAAAAAAAAAAAAAAAATCCTTAAAACTTATGGAAAAATCCGAAAACAAAAAAATATAGTTACCCATGTCCGAGGTTCCTTTTTTTTTTGGTAAAAAAAAAAAAAAAAAAAAAAAAAAAACAACTTGATTACATGTTACATTCCCCTTGCAATTTTTTTTTTTTTTTTTCGTTTTAATTTCTTATTTGTCTATCTATTGATTTAATTACTTCCTTTTAATTTCTTTTTTTGTCTCGCACTGTAAATTTCTCACAAACCTGTAACACTATTAACTTCTCATTACATACAGAACAAATGTCCTGATGTCCGTTGCTTCCTCATCCCTGGTTGTTTCATTGACATTCAGTTCTACCTTGCTATGTTTATTTGTACATTTGTATATTTGGGTGTACTATTTATGTTCAATTAAAAACAGTTTGATGTCTGAGATTCCTTGTGAACCGCCAACTTAATTACATGTTATATTCCCCTCACAATTTTTTTTTTTCGTTTTTAATTTTATTTTTCTATCTATTTATTTAATTATATCCTTTTAATTTTCTTTTTTTGTCTAGCATTAAAAATTTCTCGCAAACCGTTAACACTATTAACTTCTGATTACTTACACCACGAATGCGCTTATGCCCCCCCACCCATCCCGCTTTTTCCGTACGGAGGCAGACACTGAGATCGAAAGCAAATGGGTGTCATTGAAATGCAGTAACAGGGTGATAACAGCCGTGTTCGAAGTGTGTAGGGGCTTATAGGAGAGCAGAAGCACGTCACGCAATTCACCTGAGTTCGGAGGATCGGGAGTACCAGGGCCCATAGCGGAGAAGCGGAAGAGCGGAGTTATGTGTCTCTTCTCAAAGGCGGGGAAGCTGGGGGGCAGCAGGACCCCTTAGACCGGCTAAGGTGAGCCTACTCCGGACAGAGATCACCCGGAGTTATGACTGGAGCTCCCGGACCTCTGGGCACACACATATGTGAATGAGTGGATGAGCTAATGTTGGTTTGGTTGTGGATACGTTTCGGCCAATGCTATCAGCACAGCGATGATGAGTTCAGGTGTGTCTGTGTGTGTTTGTGTGTTTGTGTGTGTGTGTGTGTGTGTGTGTGTGTGTGCGTGTGTTTGTGTGTGTGTGAGAGTTTGTTTTTGTGGGTTGGGGGGGGTTCCCGCGGACACGGAGTACCAGGGCCTGGAGCGGATGAGGTGAGGAGCGGAGGAGAGCAGAAGCCCGGACCGTGATTCGCTTGTGTCCAGCGGTTCGGGAGTTCCAGGGCCCGAAACGGAGGAGCGGAGGAGCGGAGGAGCGGAGGAGCGGAGGAGCGGAGGAGCGGAGGAGCGGAGGACAGCAAAACCCCTTTCTGCAATTCGCCTGAGTCCGGCGGATCGGTAGTACCTGGTTCCGCAGCGGATGAGCGGAGGAGTGGAGGAGATGTTTCTCTTCTCAGAGGCGGCGAGGGGGGGGGGGCAGGACCCCTTACCCTTATCCCCCCCGGACGTTTGAGTGGAGCTCCCGGACCTCCGGGCACGCACATGCGAATGACTGGATCACAGGGAGTGCCAGGGCCTGGAGCGGATGAGCAGAGGAGAGGCGGAGGGCAGAAGCCCGGCCCTGTTCAAGAGTTCCAGGGTCCAAAGCGGGGGAGCGAAGAAGCGGAGGAGGGGAGGAGAGCAGAAGAGCAAAAAACTGGCCCGGAATTCACCGAAGTCCCGCGGATCGGGAGTTCCAGGGCCCGGAGCGGAAGAGCGGAGGAGCGGAGGAGAGGAGGAGCGGAGCAAAGCTAAGCCCGTCTTAACAACAAGGAAATTACAGATGAGGCTATAATTTCTAATGAAAACTTTAAATTCTATAGCCACGTATACACTTCGACATTGTCAAAAAGCGATTGTGACTCCTTTCCATTAAATATTCCTCAATATATCCCAAAAATAAACAACAAACAATATATGATTGTTTATATATGTTTATATATAAACAACAAAAAATATACAGTTTGATGTCTGAGATTCCTTGTGAATCGCCAACTTAATTACATGTCGTATTCCCCTTGCATTTTTTTTTTTTTGGTTTTAATTTCATTTGTCTATCTATTTATCTAATTATTTCCTTTTAATTTCGTTTTTTGTCTAGCACTGTAAATTTCTCACAAACCTGTAACACTATTAACTTCTCATTACATACAGAACAAATGTCCTCATGTCCGTTGCTTCCTCATGCCTGGTTGTTTCATTGACATTCAGTTCTACCTTGCTATGTTTATTTGTACATTTGTATATTTGGGTGTACTATTTATGTTCAATTAAAAACAGGTTGATGTCTGAGATTCCCTGTGAACCGCCAACTTAATTACATGTTATATTCCCCTCACAATTTTTTTTTTTCGTTTTTAATTTTATTTTTCTATCTATTTATTTAATTATATCCTTTTAATTTTCTTTTTTTGTCTAGCATTAAAAATTTCTCGCAAACCGTTAACACTATTAACTTCTGATTACTTACAGCACGAATGCGCTTATGCCCCCCCACCCCCCACCCCCCGCTTTTTGCGTACGGTGGCAGACACTGAGATCGAAAGCAAATGGGTGTCATTGAAATGCAGTAACAGGGTGATAACAGCCGTGTTCGAAGTGTGTAGGGGCTTATAGGAGAGCAGAAGCACGTCACGCAATTCACCTGAGTTCGGAGGATCGGGAGTACCAGGGCCCATAGCGGAGAAGCGGAAGAGCGGAGTTATGTGTCTCTTCTCAAAGGCCGGGAAGCTGGGGGGCAGCAGGACCCCTTAGAGCGGCTAATGTGAGCCTTCTCCGGACATAGATCACCCGGACTTATGACTGGAGCTCCCGGACCTCTGGGCACACACATATGTGAATGAGTGGATGAGCTAATGTTGGTTTGGTTGTGGAAACGTTTCGGCCAATGCTATTAGCACAGCTATGATGAGTTCAGGTGTGTCTCTGTGTGTTTGTGTGTTTGTGTGTGTGTATGCGTGTGTATGTGTGTGTGTGTGTGTGTGTGTGTGTGTGCGTGTGTTTGTGTGTGTGTGAGAGTT
>NW_028234129.1:0-20651 GCF_037954325.1 Fistularia commersonii | reverse complement strand
ACAGAATCAAGCCCTTTTCAACATATTTCAGCACCAGCAAGCTGCTAGAAAGGAATCTTTAGTTATTGACACTCTGTTGCAAAAAAGCTTCAACTCAGTGAGATAAACACTTTTTGACCGTATGGCTATATCTTTTCAAAATGTTGCAGGATCACAATGAATTTGACTTATATTATGCAGAATCAAGCCCTTTTCAACATATTTCAGCACCAGCAAGCTGCTAGAAAGGAATCTTTAGTTATTGACACTCTGTTGCAAAAAAGCTTCAACTCAGTGAGATAAACACTTTTTGACCGTATGGCTATATCTTTTCAAAATGTTGCAGGATCACAATGAATTTGACTTATATTATGCAAAATCAAGCCCTTTTCAACATATATCAGCACCAGCAAGCTGCTAGAAAGGAATCTTTAGTTATTGACACTCTGTTGCAAAAAAGCTTCAACTCAGTGAGATAAACACTTTTTGACCGTATGGCTATATCTTTTCAAAATGTTGCAGGATCACAATGATTTTGACTTATATTATGCAGAATCAAGCCCTTTTCAACATATTTCAGGACCAGCAAGCTGCTAGAAAGGAATCTTTAGTTATTGACACTCTTTATCAAAAAAGCTTCAACTCAGTGAGATAAACACTTTTTGACCGTATGGCTATATCTTTTCAAAATGTTGCAGGATCACAATGATTTTGACTTTTATTATGCAGAATCAAGCCCTTTTCAACATATTTCAGCACCAGCAAGCTGCTAGAAAGGAATCTTTAGTTATTGACACTCTGTTGCAAAAAAGCTTCAACTCATTGAGATAAACACTTTTTGACCGTATGGCTATATCTTTTCAAAATGTTGCAGGATCACAATGATTTTGACTTATATTATGCAGAATCAAGCCCTTTTCAACATATTTCAGGACCAGCAAGCTGCTAGAAAGGAATCTTTAGTTATTGACACTCTGTTGCAAAAAAGCTTCAACTCAGTGAGATAAACACTTTTTGACCGTATGGCTATATCTTTTCAAAATGTTGCAGGATCACAATGAATTTGACTTATATTATGCAGAATCAAGCCCTTTTCAACATATTTCAGCACCAGCAAGCTGCTAGAAAGGAATCTTTAGTTATTGACACTCTGTTGCAAAAAAGCTTAAACTCAGTGAGATAAACACTTTTTGACCGTATGGCTATATCTTTTCAAAATGTTGCAGGATCACAATGAATTTGAATTATATTATGCAGAATCAAGCCCTTTTCAACATATTTCAGCACCAGCAAGCTGCTAGAAAGGAATCTTTAGTTATTGACACTCTGTTGCAAAAAAGCTTCAACTCAGTGAGATAAACACTTTTTGACCGTATGGCTATATCTTTTCAAAATGTTGCAGGATCACAATGAATTTGACTTATATTATGCAGAATCAAGCCCTTTTCAACATATTTCAGCACCAGCAAGCTGCTAGAAAGGAATCTTTAGTTATTGACACTCTGTTGCAAAAAAGCTTCAACTCAGTGAGATAAACACTTTTTGACCGTATGGCTATATCTTTTCAAAATGTTGCAGGATCACAATGATTTTGACTTATATTATGCAGAATCAAGCCCTTTTCAACATATTTCAGCACCAGCAAGCTGCTAGAAAGGAATCTTTAGTTATTGACACTCTGTTGCAAAAAAGCTTCAACTCAGTGAGATAAACACTTTTTGACCGTATGGCTATATCTTTTCAAAATGTTGCAGGATCACAATGAATTTGACTTATATTATGCAGAATCAAGCCCTTTTCAACATATTTCAGCACCAGCAAGCTGCTAGAAAGGAATCTTTAGTTATTGACACTCTGTTGCAAAAAAGCTTCAACTCAGTGAGATAAACACTTTTGACCGTATGGCTATATCTTTTCAAAATGTTGCAGGATCACAATGAATTTGACTTATATTATGCAGAATCAAGCCCTTTTCAACATATTTCAGCACCAGCAAGCTGCTAGAAAGGAATCTTTAGTTATTGACACTCTGTTGCAAAAAAGCTTCAACTCAGTGAGATAAACACTTTTTGACCGTATGGCTATATCTTTTCAAAATGTTGCAGGATCACAATGATTTTGACTTATATTATGCAGAATCAAGCCCTTTTCAACATATTTCAGGACCAGCAAGCTGCTAGAAAGGAATCTTTAGTTATTGACACTCTTTATCAAAAAAGCTTCAACTCAGTGAGATAAACACTTTTTGACCGTATGGCTATATCTTTTCAAAATGTTGCAGGATCACAATGATTTTGACTTTTATTATGCAGAATCAAGCCCTTTTCAACATATTTCAGCACCAGCAAGCTGCTAGAAAGGAATCTTTAGTTATTGACACTCTGTTGCAAAAAAGCTTCAACTCATTGAGATAAACACTTTTTGACCGTATGGCTATATCTTTTCAAAATGTTGCAGGATCACAATGAATTTGACTTATATTATGCAGAATCAAGCCCTTTTCAACATATTTCAGCACCAGCAAGCTGCTAGAAAGGAATCTTTAGTTATTGACACTCTGTTGCAAAAAAGCTTCAACTCAGTGAGATAAACACTTTTTGACCGTATGGCTATATCTTTTCAAAATGTTGCAGGATCACAATGATTTTGACTTATATTATGCAGAATCAAGCCCTTTTCAACATATTTCAGCACCAGCAAGCTGCTAGAAAGGAATCTTTAGTTATTGACACTCTGTTGCAAAAAAGCTTCAACTCAGTGAGATAAACACTTTTTGACCGTATGGCTATATCTTTTCAAAATGTTGCAGGATCACAATGATTTTGACTTATATTATGCAGAATCAAGCCCTTTTCAACATATTTCAGGACCAGCAAGCTGCTAGAAAGGAATCTTTAGTTATTGACACTCTGTTGCAAAAAAGCTTCAACTCAGTGAGATAAACACTTTTTGACCGTATGGCTATATCTTTTCAAAATGTTGCAGGATCACAATGATTTTGACTTTTATTATGCAGAATCAAGCCCTTTTCAACATATTTCAGCACCAGCAAGCTGCTAGATAGGAATCTTTAGTTATTGACACTCTGTTGCAAAAAAGCTTCAACTCAGTGAGATAAACACTTTTTGACCGTATGGCTATATCTTTTCAAAATGTTGCAGGATCACAATGATTTTGACTTATATTATGCAGAATCAAGCCCTTTTCAACATATTTCAGCACCAGCAAGCTGCTAGAAAGGAATCTTTAGTTATTGACACTCTGTTGCAAAAAAGCTTCAACTCAGTGAGATAAACACTTTTTGACCGTATGGCTATATCTTTTCAAAATGTTGCAGGATCACAATGAATTTGAATTATATTATGCAGAATCAAGCCCTTTTCAACATATTTCAGCACCAGCAAGCTGCTAGAAAGGAATCTTTAGTTATTGACACTCTGTTGCAAAAAAGCTTCAACTCCGTGAGATAGACACTTTTTGACCGTATGGCTATATCTTTTCAAAATGTTGCAGGATCACAATGAATTTGATTTATATTATGCAGAATCAAGCCCTTTTCAACATATTTCAGCACCAGCAAGCTGCTAGAAAGGAATCTTTAGTTATTGACACTCTGTTGCAAAAAAGCTTCAACTCAGTGAGATAAACACTTTTTGACCGTATGGCTATATCTTTTCAAAATGTTGCAGGATCACAATGATTTTGACTTATATTATGCAAAATCAAGCCCTTTTCAACATATTTCAGCACCAGCAAGCTGCTAGAAAGGAATATTTAGTTATTGACACTCTGTTGCAAAAAAGCTTCAACTCAGTGAGATAAACACTTTTTGACCGTATGGCTATATCTTTTCAAAATGTTGCAGGATCACAATGAATTTGACTTATATTATGCAAAATCAAGCCCTTTTCAACATATATCAGCACCAGCAAGCTGCTAGAAAGGAATCTTTAGTTATTGACACTCTGTTGCAAAAAAGCTTCAACTCAGTGAGATAAACACTTTTTGACCGTATGGCTATATCTTTTCAAAATGTTGCAGGATCACAATGATTTTGACTTATATTATGCAGAATCAAGCCCTTTTCAACATATTTCAGGACCAGCAAGCTGCTAGAAAGGAATCTTTAGTTATTGACACTCTTTATCAAAAAAGCTTCAACTCAGTGAGATAAACACTTTTTGACCGTATGGCTATATCTTTTCAAAATGTTGCAGGATCACAATGATTTTGACTTTTATTATGCAGAATCAAGCCCTTTTCAACATATTTCAGCACCAGCAAGCTGCTAGAAAGGAATCTTTAGTTATTGACACTCTGTTGCAAAAAAGCTTCAACTCATTGAGATAAACACTTTTTGACCGTATGGCTATATCTTTTCAAAATGTTGCAGGATCACAATGATTTTGACTTATATTATGCAGAATCAAGCCCTTTTCAACATATTTCAGCACCAGCAAGCTGCTAGAAAGGAATCTTTAGTTATTGACACTCTGTTGCAAAAAAGCTTCAACTCAGTGAGATAAACACTTTTTGACCGTATGGCTATATCTTTTCAAAATGTTGCAGGATCACAATGAATTTGACTTATATTATGCAGAATCAAGCCCTTTTCAACATATTTCAGCACCAGCAAGCTGCTAGAAAGGAATCTTTAGTTATTGACACTCTGTTGCAAAAAAGCTTCAACTCAGTGAGATAAACAGTTTTTGACCGTATGGCTATATCTTTTCAAAATGTTGCAGGATCACAATGATTTTGACTTATATTATGCAGAATCAAGCCCTTTTCAACATATTTCAGGACCAGCAAGCTGCTAGAAAGGAATCTTTAGTTATTGACACTCTGTTGCAAAAAAGCTTCAACTCAGTGAGATAAACACTTTTTGACCGTATGGCTATATCTTTTCAAAATGTTGCAGGATCACATTGATTTTGACTTTTATTATGCAGAATCAAGCCCTTTTCAACATATTTCAGCACCAGCAAGCTGCTAGAAAGGAATCTTTAGTTATTGACACTCTGTTGCAAAAAAGCTTCAACTCATTGAGATAAACACTTTTTGACCGTATGGCTATATCTTTTCAAAATGTTGCAGGATCACAATGATTTTGACTTATATTATGCAGAATCAAGCCCTTTCAACATATTTCAGCACCAGCAAGCTGCTAGAAAGGAATCTTTAGTTATTGACACTCTTTATCAAAAAAGCTTCAACTCAGTGAGATAAACACTTTTTGACCGTATGGCTATATCTTTTCAAAATGTTGCAGGATCACAATGAATTTGACTTATATTATGCAGAATCAAGCCCTTTTCAACATATTTCAGCACCGGCAAGCTGCTAGAAAGGAATCTTTAGTTATTGACACTTTGTTGCAAAAAAGCTTCAACTCAGTGAGATAAACACTTTTTGACCGTATGGCTATATCTTTTCAAAATGTTGCAGGATCACAATGAATTTGACTTATATTATGCAGAATCAAGCCCTTTTCAACATATTTCAGCACCAGCAAGCTGCTAGAAAGGAATCTTTAGTTATTGACACTCTGTTGCAAAAAAGCTTCAACTCAGTGAGATAAACACTTTTTGACCGTATGGCTATATCTTTTCAAAATGTTGCAGGATCACAATGATTTTGACTTATATTATGCAGAATCAAGCCCTTTTCAACATATTTCAGCACCAGCAAGCTGCTAGAAAGGAACCTTATTTATTGACACTCTGTTGCAAAAAAGCTTCAACTCAGTGAGATAAACACTTTTTGACCGTATGGCTATATCTTTTCAAAATGTTGCAGGATCACAATGAATTTGACTTATATTATGCAGAATCAAGCCCTTTTCAACATATTTCAGCACCAGCAAGCTGCTAGAAAGGAATCTTTAGTTATTGACACTCTGTTGCAAAAAAGCTTCAACTCAGTGAGATAAACACTTTTTGACCGTATGGCTATATCTTTTCAAAATGTTGCAGGATCACAATGATTTTGACTTATATTATGCAGAATCAAGCCCTTTTCAACATATTTCAGGACCAGCAAGCTGCTAGAAAGGAATCTTTAGTTATTGACACTCTGTTGCAAAAAAGCTTCAACTCAGTGAGATAAACACTTTTTGACCGTATGGCTATATCTTTTCAAAATGTTGCAGGATCACAATGATTTTGACTTTTATTATGCAGAATCAAGCCCTTTTCAACATATTTCAGCACCAGCAAGCTGCTAGAAAGGAATCTTTAGTTATTGACACTCTGTTGAAAAAAGCTTCAACTCATTGAGATAAACACTTTTTGACCGTATGGCTATATCTTTTCAAAATGTTGCAGGATCACAATGATTTTTACTTATATTATGCAGAATCAAGCCCTTTTCAACATATTTCAGCACCAGCAAGCTGCTAGAAAGGAATCTTTAGTTATTGACACTCTGTTGCAAAAAAGCTTCAACTCAGTGAGATAAACACTTTTTGACCGTATGGCTATATCTTTTCAAAATGTTGCAGGATCACAATGAATTTGACTTATATTATGCAGAATCAAACCCTTTTCAACATATTTCAGCACCAGCAAGCTGCTAGAAAGGAATCTTTAGTTATTGACACTCTGTTGCAAAAAAGCTTCAACTCAGTGAGATAAACACTTTTTGACCGTATGGCTATATCTTTTCAAAATGTTGCAGGATCACAATGAATTTGAATTATATTATGCGGAATCAAGCCCTTTTCAACATATTTCAGCACCAGCAAGCTGCTAGAAAGGAATCTTTAGTTATTGACACTCTGTTGCAAAAAAGCTTCAACTCCGTGAGATAAACACTTTTTGACCGTATGGCTATATCTTTTCAAAATGTTGCAGGATCACAATGAATTTGACTTATATTATGCAGAATCAAGCCCTTTTCAACATATTTCAGCACCAGCAAGCTGCTAGAAAGGAATCTTTAGTTATTGACACTCTGTTGCAAAAAAGCTTCAACTCAGTGAGATAAACACTTTTTGACCGTATGGCTATATCTTTTCAAAATGTTGCAGGATCACAATGAATTTGACTTATATTATGCAGAATCAAGCCCTTTTCAACATATTTCAGCACCAGCAAGCTGCTAGAAAGGAATCTTTAGTTATTGACACTCTGTTGCAAAAAAGCTTCAACTCAGTGAGATAAACACTTTTTGACCGTATGGCTATATCTTTTCAAAATGTTGCAGGATCACAATGATTTTGACTTATATTATGCAGAATCAAGCCCTTTTCAACATATTTCAGCACCAGCAAGCTGCTAGAAAGGAATCTTTAGTTATTCACACTCTGTTGCAAAAAAGCTTCAACTCAGTGAGATAAACACTTTTTGACCGTATGGCTATATCTTTTCAAAATGTTGCAGGATCACAATGATTTTGACTTATATTATGCAAAATCAAGCCCTTTTCAACATATTTCAGCACCAGCAAGCTGCTAGAAAGGAATCTTTAGTTATTGACACTCTGTTGCAAAAAAGCTTCAACTCAGTGAGATAAACACTTTTTGACCGTATGGCTATATCTTTTCAAAATGTTGCAGGATCACAATGATTTTGACTTATATTATGCAGAATCAAGCCCTTTTCAACATATTTCAGGACCAGCAAGCTGCTAGAAAGGAATCTTTAGTTATTAACACTCTTTATCAAAAAAGCTTCAACTCAGTGAGATAAACACTTTTTGACCGTATGGCTATATCTTTTCAAAATGTTGCAGGATCACAATGATTTTGACTTATATTATGCAGAATCAAGCCCTTTTCAACATATTTCAGCACCAGCAAGCTGCTAGAAAGGAACCTTAGTTATTGACACTCTGTTGCAAAAAAGCTTCAACTCAGTGAGATAAACACTTTTTGACCGTATGGCTATATCTTTTCAAAATGTTGCAGGATCACAATGATTTTGACTTATATTATGCAGAATCAAGCCCTTTTCAACATATTTCAGCACCAGCAAGCTGCTAGAAAGGAATCTTATTTATTGACACTCTGTTGCAAAAAAGCTTCAACTCAGTGAGATAAACACTTTTTGACCGTATGGCTATATCTTTTCAAAATGTTGCAGGATCACAATGAATTTGACTTATATTATGCAGAATCAAGCCCTTTTCAACATATTTCAGCACCAGCAAGCTGCTAGAAAGGAATCTTTAGTTATTGACACTCTGTTGCAAAAAAGCTTCAACTCAGTGAGATAAACACTTTTTGACCGTATGGCTATATCTTTTCAAAATGTTGCAGGATCACAATGAATTTGACTTATATTATGCAGAATCAAGCCCTTTTCAACATATTTCAGCACCAGCAAGCTGCTAGAAAGGAATCTTTAGTTATTGACACTCTGTTGCAAAAAAGCTTCAACTCAGTGAGATAAACACTTTTTGACCGTATGGCTATATCTTTTCAAAATGTTGCAGGATCACAATGAATTTGACTTATATTATGCAGAATCAAGCCCTTTTCAACATATTTCAGCACCAGCAAGCTGCTCGAAAGGAATCTTTAGTTATTGACACTCTGTTGCAAAAAAGCTTCAACTCAGTGAGATAAACACTTTTTGACCGTATGGCTATATCTTTTCAAAATGTTGCAGGATCACAATGATTTTGACTTATATTATGCAGAATCAAGCCCTTTTCAACATATTTCAGGACCAGCAAGCTGCTAGAAAGGAATCTTTAGTTATTGACACTCTGTTGCAAAAAAGCTTCAACTCAGTGAGATAAACACTTTTTGACCGTATGGCTATATCTTTTCAAAATGTTGCAGGATCACAATGATTTTGACTTTTATTATGCAGAATCAAGCCCTTTTCAACATATTTCAGCACCAGCAAGCTGCTAGAAAGGAATCTTTAGTTATTGACACTCTGTTGAAAAAAGCTTCAACTCATTGAGATAAACACTTTTTGACCGTAAGGCTATATCTTTTCAAAATGTTGCAGGATCACAATGATTTTGACTTATATTATGCAGAATCAAGCCCTTTTCAACATATTTCAGCACCAGCAAGCTGCTAGAAAGGAATCTTTAGTTATTGACACTCTGTTGCAAAAAAGCTTCAACTCAGTGAGATAAACACTTTTTGACCGTATGGCTATATCTTTTCAAAATGTTGCAGGATCACAATGAATTTGACTTATATTATGCAGAATCAAGCCCTTTTCAACATATTTCAGCACCAGCAAGCTGCTAGAAAGGAATCTTTAGTTATTGACACTCTGTTGCAAAAAAGCTTCAACTCAGTGAGATAAACACTTTTTGACCGTATGGCTATATCTTTTCAAGATGTTGCAGGATCACAATGAATTTGAATTATATTATGCAGAATCAAGCCCTTTTCAACATATTTCAGCACCAGCAAGCTGCTAGAAAGGAATCTTTAGTTATTGACACTCTGTTGCAAAAAAGCTTCAACTCCGTGAGATAAACACTTTTTGACCGTATGGCTATATCTTTTCAAAATGTTGCAGGATCACAATGAATTTGACTTATATTATGCAGAATCAAGCCCTTTTCAACATATTTCAGCACCAGCAAGCTGCTAGAAAGGAATCTTTAGTTATTGACACTCTGTTGCAAAAAAGCTTCAACTCAGTGAGATAAACACTTTTTGACCGTATGGCTATATCTTTTCAAAATGTTGCAGGATCACAATGAATTTGACTTATATTATGCAGAATCAAGCCCTTTTCAACATATTTCAGCACCAGCAAGCTGCTAGAAAGGAATCTTTAGTTATTGACACTCTGTTGCAAAAAAGCTTCAACTCAGTGAGATAAACACTTTTTGACCGTATGGCTATATCTTTTCAAAATGTTGCAGGATCACAATGATTTTGACTTATATTATGCAGAATCAAGCCCTTTTCAACATATTTCAGCACCAGCAAGCTGCTAGAAAGGAATCTTTAGTTATTCACACTCTGTTGCAAAAAAGCTTCAACTCAGTGAGATAAACACTTTTTGACCGTATGGCTATATCTTTTCAAAATGTTGCAGGATCACAATGATTTTGACTTTTATTATGCAAAATCAAGCCCTTTTCAACATATTTCAGCACCAGCAAGCTGCTAGAAAGGAATCTTTAGTTATTGACACTCTGTTGCAAAAAAGCTTCAACTCAGTGAGATAAACACTTTTTGACCGTATGGCTATATCTTTTCAAAATGTTGCAGGATCACAATGATTTTGACTTATATTATGCAGAATCAAGCCCTTTTCAACATATTTCAGGACCAGCAAGCTGCTAGAAAGGAATCTTTAGTTATTAACACTCTTTATCAAAAAAGCTTCAACTCAGTGAGATAAACACTTTTTGACCGTATGGCTATATCTTTTCAAAATGTTGCAGGATCACAATGATTTTGACTTATATTATGCAGAATCAAGCCCTTTTCAACATATTTCAGCACCAGCAAGCTGCTAGAAAGGAACCTTAGTTATTGACACTCTGTTGCAAAAAAGCTTCAACTCAGTGAGATAAACACTTTTTGACCGTATGGCTATATCTTTTCAAAATGTTGCAGGATCACAATGATTTTGACTTATATTATGCAGAATCAAGCCCTTTTCAACATATTTCAGCACCAGCAAGCTGCTAGAAAGGAATCTTATTTATTGACACTCTGTTGCAAAAAAGCTTCAACTCAGTGAGATAAACACTTTTTGACCGTATGGCTATATCTTTTCAAAATGTTGCAGGATCACAATGAATTTGACTTATATTATGCAGAATCAAGCCCTTTTCAACATATTTCAGCACCAGCAAGCTGCTAGAAAGGAATCTTTAGTTATTGACACTCTGTTGCAAAAAAGCTTCAACTCAGTGAGATAAACACTTTTTGACCGTATGGCTATATCTTTTCAAAATGTTGCAGGATCACAATGAATTTGACTTATATTATGCAGAATCAAGCCCTTTTCAACATATTTCAGCACCAGCAAGCTGCTAGAAAGGAATCTTTAGTTATTGACACTCTGTTGCAAAAAAGCTTCAACTCAGTGAGATAAACACTTTTTGACCGTATGGCTATATCTTTTAAAAGGTTGCAGGATCACAATGAATTTGACTTATATTATGCAGAATCAAGCCCTTTTCAACATATTTCAGCACCAGCAAGCTGCTAGAAAGGAATCTTTAGTTATTGACACTCTGTTGCAAAAAAGCTTCAACTCAGTGAGATAAACACTTTTTGACCGTATGGCTATATCTTTTCAAAATGTTGCAGGATCACAATGATTTTGACTTATATTATGCAGAATCAAGCCCTTTTCAACATATTTCAGCACCAGCAAGCTGCTAGAAAGGAATCTTTAGTTATTGACACTCTGTTGCAAAAAAGCTTCAACTCAGTGAGATAAACACTTTTTGACCGTATGGCTATATCTTTTCAAAATGTTGCAGGATCACAATGATTTTGACTTATATTATGCAGAATCAAGCCCTTTTCAACATATTTCAGCACCAGCAAGCTGCTAGAAAGGAATCTTTAGTTATTGACACTCTGTTGCAAAAAAGCTTCAACTCAGTGAGATAAACACTTTTTGACCGTATGGCTATATCTTTTCAAAATGTTTCAGGATCACAATGATTTTGACTTATATTATGCAGAATCAAGCCCTTTTCAACATATTTCAGCACCAGCAAGCTGCTAGAAAGGAATCTTTAGTGATTGACACTCTGTTGCAAAAAAGCTTCAACTCAGTGAGATAAACACTTTTTGACCGTATGGCTATATCTTTTCAAAATGTTGCAGGATCACAATGAATTTGACTTATATTATGCAGAATCAAGCCCTTTTCAACATATTTCAGCACCAGCAAGCTGCTAGAAAGGAATCTTTAGTTATTGACACTCTGTTGCAAAAAAGCTTCAACTCAGTGAGATAAACACTTTTTGACCGTATGGCTATATCTTTTCAAAATGTTGCAGGATCACAATGATTTTGACTTATATTATGCAGAATCAAGCCTTTTTCAACATATTTCAGCACCAGCAAGCTGCTAGAAAGGAATCTTTAGTTATTGACACTCTGTTGCAAAAAAGCTTCAACTCAGTGAGATAAACACTTTTTGACCGTATGGCTATATATTTTCAAAATGTTGCAGGATCACAATGATTTTGACTTATATTATGCAGAATCAAGCCCTTTTCAACATATTTCAGCACCAGCAAGCTGCTAGAAAGGAATCTTTAGTTATTGACACTCTGTTGCAAAAAAGCTTCAACTCAGTGAGATAAACACTTTTTGACCGTATGGCTATATCTTTTCAAAATGTTGCAGGATCACAATGAATTTGACTTATATTATGCAGAATCAAGCCCTTTTCAACATATTTCAGCACCAGCAAGCTGCTAGAAAGGAATCTTTAGTTATTGACACTCTGTTGCAAAAAAGCTTCAACTCAGTGAGATAAACACTTTTTGACCGTATGGCTATATCTTTTCAAAATGTTGCAGGATCACAATGAATTTGACTTATATTATGCAGAATCAAGCCCTTTTCAACATATTTCAGCACCAGCAAGCTGCTAGAAAGGAATCTTTAGTTATTGACACTCTGTTGCAAAAAAGCTTCAACTCAGTGAGATAAACACTTTTTGACCGTATGGCTATATCTTTTCAAAATGTTGCAGGATCACAATGAATTTGACTTATATTATGCAGAATCAAGCCCTTTTCAACATATTTCAGCACCAGCAAGCTGCTAGAAAGGAATCTTTAGTGATTGACACTCTGTTGCAAAAAAGCTTCAACTCAGTGAGATAAACACTTTTTGACCGTATGGCTATATCTTTTCAAAATGTTGCAGGATCACAATGATTTTGACTTATATTATGCAGAATCAAGCCCTTTTCAACATATTTCAGCACCAGCAAGCTGCTAGAAAGGAATCTTTAGTTATTCACACTCTGTTGCAAAAAAGCTTCAACTCAGTGAGATAAACACTTTTTGACCGTATGGCTATATCTTTTCAAAATGTTGCAGGATCACAATGAATTTGACTTATATTATGCAGAATCAAGCCCTTTTCAACATATTTCAGCACCAGCAAGCTGCTAGAAAGGAATCTTTAGTTATTCACACTCTGTTGCAAAAAAGCTTCAACTCAGTGAGATAAACACTTTTTGACCGTATGGCTATATCTTTTCAAAATGTTGCAGGATCACAATGAATTTGACTTATATTATGCAGAATCAAGCCCTTTTCAACATATTTCAGCACCAGCAAGCTGCTAGAAAGGAATCTTTAGTTATTGACACTCTTTATCAAAAAAGCTTCAACTCAGTGAGATAAACACTTTTTGACCGTATGGCTATATCTTTTCAAAATGTTGCAGGATCACAATGATTTTGACTTATATTATGCAGAATCAAGCCCTTTTCAACATATTTCAGCACCAGCAAGCTGCTAGAAAGGAATCTTTAGTTATTGACACTCTGTTGCAAAAAAGCTTCAACTCATTGAGATAAAAACATTTTGACCGTATGGCTATATCTTTTCAAAATGTTGCAGGATCACAATTGATTTTGACTTATATTATGCAGAATCAAGCCCTTTTCAACATATTTCAGCACCAGCAAGCTGCTAGAAAGGAATCTTTAGTTATTGACACTCTGTTGCAAAAAAGCTTCAACTCAGTGAGATAAACACTTTTTGACCGTATGGCTATATCTTTTCAAAATGTTGCAGGATCACAATGAATTTGACTTATATTATGCAGAATCAAGCCCTTTTCAACATATTTCAGCACCAGCAAGCTGCTAGAAAGGAATCTTTAGTTATTGACACTCTGTTGCAAAAAAGCTTCAACTCAGTGAGATAAACACTTTTTGACCGTATGGCTATATCTTTTCAAAATGTTGCAGGATCACAATGAATTTGACTTATATTATGCAGAATCAAGCCCTTTTCAACATATTTCAGCACCAGCAAGCTGCTAGAAAGGAATCTTTAGTTATTCACACTCTGTTGCAAAAAAGCTTCAACTCAGTGAGATAAACACTTTTTGACCGTATGGCTATATCTTTTCAAAATGTTGCAGGATCACAATGAATTTGACTTATATTATGCAGAATCAAGCCCTTTTCAACATATTTCAGCACCAGCAAGCTGCTAGAAAGGAATCTTTAGTTATTGACACTCTGTTGCAAAAAAGCTTCAACTCAGTGAGATAAACACTTTTTGACCGTATGGCTATATCTTTTCAAAATGTTGCAGGATCACAATGAATTTGACTTTTATTATGCAGAATCAAGCCCTTTTCAACATATTTAGGGACCAGCAAGCTGCTAGAAAGGAATCTTTAGTTATTGACACTCTTTATCAAAAAAGCTTCAACTCAGTGAGATAAACACTTTTTGACCGTATGGCTATATCTTTTCAAAATGTTGCAGGATCACAATGAATTTGACTTATATTATGCAGAATCAAGCCCTTTTCAACATATTTCAGCACCAGCAAGCTGCTAGAAAGGAATCTTTAGTTATTCACACTCTGTTGCAAAAAAGCTTCAACTCAGTGAGATAAACACTTTTTGACCGTATGGCTATATCTTTTCAAAATGTTGCAGGATCACAATGAATTTGACTTATATTATGCAGAATCAAGCCCTTTTCAACATATTTCAGCACCAGCAAGCTGCTAGAAAGGAATCTTTAGTTATTGACACTCTGTTGCAAAAAAGCTTCAACTCAGTGAGATAAACACTTTTTGACCGTATGGCTATATCTTTTCAAAATGTTGCAGGATCACAATGAATTTGACTTTTATTATGCAGAATCAAGCCCTTTTCAACATATTTAGGGACCAGCAAGCTGCTAGAAAGGAATCTTTAGTTATTGACACTCTTTATCAAAAAAGCTTCAACTCAGTGAGATAAACACTTTTTGACCGTATGGCTATATCTTTTCAAAATGTTGCAGGATCACAATGATTTTGACTTATATTATGCAGAATCAAGCCCTTTTCAACATATTTCAGCACCAGCAAGCTGCTAGAAAGGAATCTTTAGTTATTGACACTCTGTTGCAAAAAAGCTTCAACTCATTGAGATAAAAACATTTTGACCGTATGGCTATATCTTTTCAAAATGTTGCAGGATCACAATGATTTTGACTTATATTATGCAGAATCAAGCCCTTTTCAACATATTTCAGCACCAGCAAGCTGCTAGAAAGGAATCTTTAGTTATTGACACTCTGTTGCAAAAAAGCTTCAACTCAGTGAGATAAACACTTTTTGACCGTATGGCTATATCTTTTCAAAATGGTGCAGGATCACAATGAATTTGACTTATATTATGCAGAATCAAGCCCTTTTCAACATATTTCAGCACCAGCAAGCTGCTAGAAAGGAATCTTTAGTTATTGACACTCTGTTGCAAAAAAGCTTCAACTCAGTGAGATAAACACTTTTTGACCGTATGGCTATATCTTTTCAAAATGTTGCAGGATCACAATGAATTTGACTTATATTATGCAGAATCAAGCCCTTTTCAACATATTTCAGCACCAGCAAGCTGCTAGAAAGGAATCTTTAGTTATTGACACTCTGTTGCAAAAAAGCTTCAACTCAGTGAGATAAACACTTTTTGACCGTATGGCTATATCTTTTCAAAATGTTGCAGGATCACAATGAATTTGACTTATATTATGCAGAATCAAGCCCTTTTCAACATATTTCAGCACCAGCAAGCTGCTAGAAAGGAATCTTTAGTTATTGACACTCTGTTGCAAAAAAGCTTCAACTCAGTGAGATAAACACTTTTTGACCGTATGGCTATATCTTTTCAAAATGTTGCAGGATCACAATGAATTTGACTTTTATTATGCAGAATCAAGCCCTTTTCAACATATTTAGGGACCAGCAAGCTGCTAGAAAGGAATCTTTAGTTATTGACACTCTTTATCAAAAAAGCTTCAACTCAGTGAGATAAACACTTTTTGACCGTATGGCTATATCTTTTCAAAATGTTGCAGGATCACAATGAATTTGACTTATATTATGCAGAATCAAGCCCTTTTCAACATATTTCAGCACCAGCAAGCTGCTAGAAAGGAATCTTTAGTTATTCACACTCTGTTGCAAAAAAGCTTCAACTCAGTGAGATAAACACTTTTTGACCGTATGGCTATATCTTTTCAAAATGTTGCAGGATCACAATGAATTTGACTTATATTATGGAGAATCAAGCCCTTTTCAACATATTTCAGCACCAGCAAGCTGCTAGAAAGGAATCTTTAGTTATTGACACTCTGTTGCAAAAAAGCTTCAACTCAGTGAGATAAACACTTTTTGACCGTATGGCTATATCTTTTCAAAATGTTGCAGGATCACAATGAATTTGACTTTTATTATGCAGAATCAAGCCCTTTTCAACATATTTCAGGACCAGCAAGCTGCTAGAAAGGAATCTTTAGTTATTGACACTCTTTATCAAAAAAGCTTCAACTCAGTGAGATAAACACTTTTTGACCGTATGGCTATATCTTTTCAAAATGTTGCAGGATCACAATGATTTTGACTTATATTATGCAGAATCAAGCCCTTTTCAACATATTTCAGCACCAGCAAGCTGCTAGAAAGGAATCTTTAGTTATTGACACTCAGTTGCAAAAAAGCTTCAACTCATTGAGATAAACACTTTTTGACCGTATGGCTATATCTTTTCAAAATGTTGCAGGATCACAATGATTTTGACTTATATTATGCAGAATCAAGCCCTTTTCAACATATTTCAGCACCAGCAAGCTGCTAGAAAGGAATCTTTAGTTATTCACACTCTGTTGCAAAATAGCTTCAACTCAGTGAGATAAACATTTTTTGACCGTATGGCTATATCTTTTCAAAATGTTGCAGGATCACAATGAATTTGACTTATATTATGCAGAATCAAGCCCTTTTCAAAATATTTCAGCACCAGCAAGCTGCTAGAAAGGAATCTTTAGTTATTGACACTCTGTTGCAAAAAAGCTTCAACTCAGTGAGATAAACACTTTTTGACCGTATGGCTATATCTTTTCAAAATGTTGCAGGATCACAATGAATTTGACTTATATTATGCAGAATCAAGCCCTTTTCAACATATTTCAGCACCAGCAAGCTGCTAGAAAGGAATCTTTAGTGATTGATACTCTGTTGCAAAAAAGCTTCAACTCAGTGAGATAAACACTTTTTGACCGTATGGCTATATCTTTTCAAAATGTTGCAGGATCACAATGATTTTGACTTATATTATGCAGAATCAAGCCCTTTTCAACATATTTCAGCACCAGCAAGCTGCTAGAAAGGAATCTTTAGTTATTCACACTCTGTTGCAAAAAAGCTTCAACTCAGTGAGATAAACACTTTTTGACCGTATGGCTATATCTTTTCAAAATGTTGCAGGATCACAATGATTTTGACTTATATTATGCAGAATCAAGCCCTTTTCAACATATTTCAGGACCAGCAAGCTGCTAGAAAGGAATCTTTAGTTATTGACACTCTTTATCAAAAAAGCTTCAACTCAGTGAGATAAACACTTTTTGACCGTATGGCTATATCTTTTCAAAATGTTGCAGGATCACAATGAATTTGACTTATATTATGCAGAATCAAGCCCTTTTCAACATATTTCAGCACCAGCAAGCTGCTAGAAAGGAATCTTTAGTTATTGACACTCTGTTGCAAAAAAGCTTCAACTCAGTGAGATAAACACTTTTTGACCGTATGGCTATATCTTTTCAAAATGTTGCAGGATCACAATGAATTTGACTTATATTATGCAGAATCAAGCCCTTTTCAACATATTTCAGCACCAGCAAGCTGCTAGAAAGGAATCTTTAGTTATTGACACTCTGTTGCAAAAAAGCTTCAACTCCGTGAGATAAACACTTTTTGACCGTATGGCTATATCTTTTCAAAATGTTGCAGGATCACAATGAATTTGACTTATATTATGCAGAATCAAGCCCTTTTCAACATATTTCAGCACCAGCAAGCTGCTAGAAAGGAATCTTTAGTTATTGACACTCTGTTGCAAAAAAGCTTCAACTCAGTGAGATAAACACTTTTTGACCGTATGGCTATATCTTTTCAAAATGTTGCAGGATCACAATGATTTTGACTTATATTATGCAGAATCAAGCCCTTTTCAACATATTTCAGCACCAGCAAGCTGCTAGAAAGGAATCTTTAGTTATTGACACTCTGTTGCAAAAAAGCTTCAACTCAGTGAGATAAACACTTTTTGACCGTATGGTTATATCTTTTCAAAATGTTGCAGGATCACAATGATTTTGACTTATATTATGCAGAATCAAGCCCTTTTCAACATATTTCAGCACCAGCAAGCTGCTAGAAAGGAATCTTTAGTTATTGACACTCTGTTGCAAAAAAGCTTCAACTCAGTGAGATAAACACTTTTTGACCGTATGGCTATATCTTTTCAAAATGTTGCAGGATCACAATGATTTTGACTTATATTATGCAGAATCAAGCCCTTTTCTAACATATTTCAGCACCAGCAAGCTGCTAGAAAGGAATCTTTAGTTATTGACACTCTGTTGCAAAAAGCTTCAACTCAGTGAGATAAACACTTTTTGACCGTATGGCTATATCTTTTCAAAATGTTGCAGGATCACAATGAATTTGACTTATATTATGCAGAATCAAGCCCTTTTCAACATATTTCAGCACCAGCAAGCTGCTAGAAAGGAATCTTTAGTTATTGACACTCTGTTGCAAAAAAGGCTTCAACTCAGTGAGATAAACACTTTTTGACCGTATGGCTATATCTTTTCAAAATGTTGCAGGATCACAATGAATTTGACTTATATTATGCAGAATCAAGCCCTTTTCAACATAGTTCAGGACCAGCAAGCTGCTAGAAAGGAATCTTTAGTTATTGACACTCTTTATCAAAAAAGCTTCAACTCAGTGAGATAAACACTTTTTGACCGTATGGCTATATCTTTTCAAAATGTTGCAGGATCACAATGATTTTGACTTATATTATGCAGAATCAAGCCCTTTTCAACATATTTCAGGACCAGCAAGCTGCTAGAAAGGAATCTTTAGTTATTGACACTCTTTATCAAAAAAGCTTCAACTCAGTGAGATAAACACTTTTTGACCGTATGGCTATATCTTTTCAAAATGTTGCAGGATCACAATGATTTTGACTTTTATTATGCAGAATCAAGCCCTTTTCAACATATTTCAGCACCAGCAAGCTGCTAGAAAGGAATCTTTAGTTATTGACACTCTGTTGCAAAAAAGCTTCAACTCATTGAGATAAACACTTTTTGACCGTATGGCTATATCTTTTCAAAATGTTGCAGGATCACAATGATTTTGACTTATATTATGCAGAATCAAGCCCTTTTCAACATATTTCAGCACCAGCAAACTGCTAGAAAGGAATCTTTAGTTATTGACACTCTGTTGCAAAAAAGCTTCAACTCAGTGAGATAAACACTTTTTGACCGTATGGCTATATCTTTTCAAAATGTTGCAGGATCACAATGAATTTGACTTATATTATGCAGAATCAAGCCCTTTTCAACATATTTCAGCACCAGCAAGCTGCTAGAAAGGAATCTTTAGTTATTGACACTCTGTTGCAAAAAAGCTTCAACTCAGTGAGATAAACACTTTTTGACCGTATGGCTATATCTTTTCAAAATGTTGCAGGATCACAATGAATTTGACTTATATTATGCAGAATCAAGCCCTTTTCAACATATTTCAGCACCAGCAAGCTGCTAGAAAGGAATCTTTAGTTATTGACACTCTGTTGCAAAAAAGCTTCAACTCCGTGAGATAAACACTTTTTGACCGTATGGCTATATCTTTTCAAAATGTTGCAGGATCACAATGAATTTGACTTATATTATGCAGAATCAAGCCCTTTTCAACATATTTCAGCACCAGCAAGCTGCTAGAAAGGAATCTATAGTTATTGACACTCTGTTGCAAAAAAGCTTCAACTCAGTGAGATAAACACTTTTTGACCGTATGGCTATATCTTTTCAAAATGTTGCAGGATCACAATGATTTTGACTTATATTATGCAGAATCAAGCCCTTTTCAACATATTTCAGCACCAGCAAGCTGCTAGAAAGGAATCTTTAGTTATTGACACTCTGTTGCAAAAAAGCTTCAACTCAGTGAGATAAACACTTTTTGACCGTATGGCTATATCTTTTCAAAATGTTGCAGGATCACAATGATTTTGACTTATATTATGCAGAATCAAGCCCTTTTCAACATATTTCAGCACCAGCAAGCTGCTAGAAAGGAATCTTTAGTTATTGACACTCTGTTGCAAAAAAGCTTCAACTCAGTGAGATAAACACTTTTTGACCGTATGGCTATATCTTTTCAAAATGTTGCAGGATCACAATGATTTTGACTTATATTATGCAGAATCAAGCCCTTTTCAACATATTTCAGCACCAGCAAGCTGCTAGAAAGGAATCTTTAGTTATTCACACTCTGTTGCAAAAAAGCTTCAACTCAGTGAGATAAACACTTTTTGACCGTATGGCTATATCTTTTCAAAATGTTGCAGGATCACAATGAATTCGACTTATATTATGCAGAATCAAGCCCTTTTCAACATATTTCAGCACCAGCAAGCTGCTAGAAAGGAATCTTTAGTTATT
>NW_028234128.1:10000-15000 GCF_037954325.1 Fistularia commersonii | reverse complement strand
AGGTAGAACTGAATGTCAATGAAACAACCAGGCATGAAGAAGAAAAGGACATAAGGACATTCGTTCTGTATGTAATCAGAAGTTAATAGTGTTAACGGTTTGTGAGAAATTTACATTGCTAGACAAAAAAAGAAATTAAAAGGAAATAATTAAATAAATAGATAGACCAATGAAATTAAAACCGAAAAAAAAAAATGCAAGGGGAATACGACATGTAATTAAGTTGGCGATTCACAAGGAATCTCAGACATCAAACTGTATATTTTTTGTTGTTTATATATAAACATATATAAACAAACATATATTGTTTGTTGTTTATTTTTGGGATATATTGAGGAATATTTAATGGAAAGGAGTCACAATCGCTTTTTGACAATGTCGAAGTGTATAGGTGGCTATAGAATTTAAAGTTTTCATTGGAAATGATAGCCTCATCTGTAATTTCCTTGTTGTTAAGACGGGCTTCCGCTTTGCTCCGCTCCTCTTCTCCTCCGCTCTTCCGCTCCGGGCCCTGGAACTCCCGATCCGCGGGACTTCGGTGAATTCCGGGCCAGTTTTTTTGCTCTTCTGCTCTCCTCCCCTCCTCCGCTTCTTCGCTCCCCCGCTTTGGACCCTGGAACTCTTGAACAGGGCCGGGCTTCTGCCCTCCGCCTCTCCTCTGCTCATCCGCTCCAGGCCCTGGCACTCCCTGTGATCCAGTCATTCGCATGTGCGTGCCCGGAGGTCCGGGAGCTCCACTCAAACGTCCGGGGGGGGTAAGGGTAAGGGGTCCTGTCCCTCTCCCCCCCTCCTCGCCGCCTCTGAGAAGAGAAACATCTCCTCCACTCCTCCGCTCCTCCGCTGCGGAACCAGGTATTACCGATCCGCCGGACTCAGGCGAATTGCAGAAAGGGGTTTTGCCGTCCTCCGCTCCTCCGCTCCTCCGTTTCGGGCCCTGGAACTCCCGAACCGCTGGACACAAGCGAATCACGGTCCGGGCTTCTGCTCTCCTCCGCTCCTCACCTCATCCGCTCCAGGCCCTGGTACTCCGTGTCCGCGGGAACCCCCCCCAACCCACAAAAACAAACTCTCACACACACACAAACACACGCACACACACACACACACACACACACACAAACACACAAACACACACAGACACACCTGAACTCATCATCGCTGTGCTGATAGCATTGGCCGAAACGTATCCACAACCAAACCGACATTAGCTCATCCACTCATTCACATATGTGTGTGCCCAGAGGTCCGGGAGCTCCAGTCATAAGTCCGGGTGATCTATGTCCGGAGAAGGCTCACATTAGCCGGTCTAAGGGGTCCTGCTGCCCCCCAGCTTCCCGGCCTTTGAGAAGAGACACATAACTGCGCTCTTCCGCTTCTCCGCTATGGGCCCTGGTACTCCCGATCCTCCGAACTCAGGTGAATTGCGTGACGTGCTTCTGCTCTCCTATAAGCCCCTACACACTTCGAACACGGCTGTTATCACCCTGTTACTGCATTTCAATGACACCCATTTGCTTTCGATCTCAGTGTCTGCCACCGTACGGAAAAAGCGGGATGGGTGGGGGGGCATAAGCGCATTCGTGCTGTAAGTAATCAGAAGTTAATAGTGTTAACGGTTTGCGAGAAATTTTTAATGCTAGACAAAAAAAGAAAATTAAAAGGATATAATTAAATAAATAGATAGAAAAATAAAATTAAAAACGAAAAAAAAAAATTGTGAGGGGAATATAACATGTAATTAAGTTGGCGGTTCACAAGGAATCTCAGACATCAAACTGTTTTTAATTGAACATAAATAGTACACCCAAATATACAAATGTACAAATAAACATAGCAAGGTAGAACTGAATGTCAATGAAACAACCAGGGATGAGGAAGCAACGGACATCAGGACATTTGTTCTGTATGTAATGAGAAGTTAATAGTGTTACAGGTTTGTGAGAAATTTACAGTGCGAGACAAAAAAAGAAATTAAAAGGAAGTAATTAAATCAATAGATAGACAAATAAGAAATTAAAACGAAAAAATAAAAAAAAAATTGCAAGGGGAATGTAACATGTAATCAAGTTGTTTTTTTTTTTTTGTTTTTTTTTTTTACCAAAAAAAAAAGGAACCTCGGACATGGGTAACTATATTTTTTAGTTTTTGGATTTTTCTATAAGTTTTAAGGATTTTTTTTTTTTTTTTTTATATTTCAAAATCGTTTATGAAGACATTAAAATTTGGGGAGCATTTTTGCATTCTGTTCTTGTGAATGAAGAACTTGGCCAGGCCTAAAAGAACATTGACACAGAGTTCATCTGTTATGTTGCTTATAAGTAAACAGAATGTTATATCATCTTTTGAGAAGGAAACTGGTGACGATGGAATGAGAAGGAGAAAAAATATATGGTCAGTGGTTTCAATGTTGTCTTCACAAAATGTACAAATATTATCTTCAAAATTAAAGCGTACCCTCGATAATTCCTTAGATGGGTAGATGTCAGTCATAATTTTGAAGTGGGTCTCTTTTGCCTTGGGGGTATGGGTAGAGTCAGATACATGGTTCGCAGCGTGGCAATCGATTCCTCATCAAATTTATTTAAAATATCCTTTTTTTTTTTTTTGACGTCCAGGGAATAAGTTTCCTGTGAAACATTTCCTAATAAAGGAGTTGCCGCGCTTTCTGTCCACAATTGAGATTCCCTGGAGTGATAGTCGGGGTAACTGTGGTTGTACGGTTCGGTGCGTCATTATATTTTTGGTCAGGAATACAAATTGTCGAGGCAGTGCGTTTCGTAACTTTAGCAACTCTAATATGGGAGGCTTGAATCTGTGTGTAGTACAGAACTGCTCATTGTCCAGAGGACTGCCAGTGTCATCCATCAAGTCAATTATCGACCATATACCTTTCTCAAAGCATTCCTTGTAAAACAGAGGTTTGTTGCCATGCAGTACATATCGATTGTTCCAAACTATTATACTGTGTGGTGAGAAATTGTGTACGTATATCATTTTCCAGTATAATAATATTTGTTTATGGAACTCTGAACATTTGACAGGAATCTTGTTGATATCCAAGTCAGAGATAAGCAGAAGACTCAGGCCGCCGACTTTGTTGAATAAGTAGTTTGGAGTACAATACCAGAAAGAACGATGAGGTTTGATCCAGGATTTCAACCAGTTCACCTTCAATGTCCCATTCAAGCAGTCCGACTCTATCACTTTCAGCCCTCCTTCACTTGTTTCTTTCACCATATGTGATTTTTCTTAGATGGTGTGGTCTGTTCCTCCAGATAAAGTTGAAATTGATTTGGTTAACAGATTTTACGAGTTGATTTGGAGCAGCATTGGAATACGCTGGGTATATACATCTGGATAAACACATCCATTTTAGTCAAATATATCCGGCCTAATATTGATAAATCTCTCTGGAGCCATATATTAGAATTAAGCTTTACTTTGATTCAGTTTAGATTCAATGTTCCTGGATTGATTTAACGTTTGGTCCTTGGATAGGAAAATGCTCAAGTATTTTATTTCTGATTTCATGGAAACATCGCTGATTTCCTTTAGTGGCGAGTCATGCAGCGCAAGAAGTTTGCATTTCTTTAAGTTTAATGACAATCCTGAAGCCTTGGAGAATGTTTTGGTTGTTTTCGGCACTTATTGGGACTTGATGTTCATTTTTCAAAACTAAGGTTGTGTCATCTGCCAGCAGGCTAATAACAATTTCAGTCCCCAGCACGTCTAACTTTTGGATATCGTTGCTCTTTTCAACATAAACGGCTAGCATTTCGGTAGCAATTATAAATAAATAGGGTGAGATGGGGCAACCTTGGGGGATTCCCACATCAACATGGAAGCTCGGAGTGGTGCCGCTTGGCAGGGTGACACAGCTATGAATATTCTCATAGAGCCCACGGATCACATTCCTGAATATTTAACCAAATCCAAAATGTTCGAGCGTTGCTATGATAAATGGATGTTCGACCGAGTCAAAGGCTTTAGAAAAGTCCAAGAAGGATATGCGGCCATTATCTTCAATGCGATACGCCTCTAAACCCATCGCTCGCCCCGACTCGGGGAATCCTAGAGCCTACTTGCACCCCCGCCCTAACTTAACTCCCTCACTCGTGGAGCTCCCTGAGCTCCACACATCCCGGAGCATCACGCCGACTCATTCACATTTGAATGATTGTCTTTATTTTATGTCCGCTAGATAGAGGCATCCGCACATGCGCATCAGTGGAGCTTCAGGCCGGCTGAGGCATGGACTGAAAATCATAAAGACATGTGTGATGAGCTAAAAGGAAGATAAGCATATTTTTATAATAAATGTAAGAAAGAGAGGGTAATGCAGCCTCAGGGCGGCACTGGCCCGTGTCTCTCCAAGCCTGCCTTTGGGGGGGGGGGGGGCACGGAGCAGTGTCTCCCTGTGCCGGTCCCAAGCCCGGATAAATGCAGAGGGTTGCGTCAGGAGGGGCATCCGGCGTAAAACGTTTGCCAAAACCAAACATGCGAGTCAACCATAACTATACCATACCGGATGGGTCGCGGACCGGGTTAACAACGACCGCCATTGGTACTGATGACCTACAGGGTACTAATGGAAATCGGGCTACTGTGGGTCGAAGAACAAGAAGAAGAAGAAGAGGAGGAGTGCGTGTTCGGAAGCAGAGAGAGAGGAGGAAAGGAAAGAGCCTGGGACTGAGAGTAGGGACTTTGAATATTGGGACTATGACAGGAAAAGGTAGAGAGTTGATGGACACGATGCAGAGAAGGAAGCTGGATATACTGTGTGTCCAGGAGACCAGGTGGAAGGGTAGTAAGGCTAGAAGCTTAGGAGCAGGCTTTAAGTTATACTATTATGGTGCTGACAAGAAGAGAAATGGAGTAGGAGTCATCTTGAAGGAGGAGTTCGTAAGGAACGTCCTAGAGGTGAAAAGAATGTCAGATAGACTTATGAGTCTGAAATTGGAAATTGAAGGTGTGATGCTCAGTGTTGTTAGTGGCTATGC
>NW_028234127.1:0-20812 GCF_037954325.1 Fistularia commersonii | reverse complement strand
GCAGAAACCAGCTTGATGAAATTCAAAAGTTATTGCCACTCCTAATCAAAAACGCTCCAACTCGGTGAGATAAGCACTTTTTGACTCTAGGGCTATATCTTTTAAACTTGTAGCTGGATTACACTGAATTTGACATATATTGTGCAGAATCATGTCCTAAACAACATATTTCAAAAGCAGAAACCAGCTTGATGAAATTCATGAGTTATTGCCTCTCCTATTCAAAAACGCTCCATCTCGGTGAGATAAGCACTTTTTGACCCTAGGGCTATATCTTTTAAACTTGTCGGTGGATTACAGTGAATTTGACATATATTGTGCAGAATCATGTCCTAAACAACATATTTCAACAGCAGAAACCAGCTTGATGAAATTCAAATGTTATTGCCACTCCTAATCAAAAACGCTCCAACTCGGTGAGATAAGCATTTTTTTGAACCTATGGCTATATCTTTTAAACTTGTAGCTGGATTACACTGAAATTGACATATATTATGCAGAATCATGTCCCTAAACAACATATTTCAATAGCAGAAACCAGCTTGATGAAATTCAAAAGTTTATTGCCACTCCTAATCAAAAACACTCCAACTCGGTGAGATAAGCACTTTTTGAATGAATGGCTATATCTTTTGAACCTGTGAAGGGATTACACTAGATTTGACATATATTGTGCAGAATCATGTCCTAAACACCATATTTCAACAGCAGAAACCAGCTTGATGAAATTCAAAAGTTATTTCCACTCCTAATCAAAAACGCTCCAACTCGGTGAGATAAGCATTTTTTGACCCTATGGCTATATCTTTTAAACTTGTAGCTGGATTACACTGAATTTGACATATATTGTGCAGAATCATGTCCTAAACAACATATTTCAACAGCAGAAACAAGCTTGATGAAATTCAAAAGTTATTGCCACTTCTAATCAAAAACGCTCCAACTCGGTGAGATAAGCACTTTTTGAACGAATGGATATATCTTTTGAACCTGTGAAGGGATTACACTAGATTTGACATATATTGTGCAGAATCATGTCCTAAACAACATATTTCAACAGCAGAAACAAGCTTGATGAAATTCAAAAGTTATTGCCACTCCTAATCAAAAACGCCCCAACTCGGTGAGATAAGCATTTTTTGACCCTATGGCTATATCTTTTAAACTTGTAGCTGGATTACACTGAATTTGACATATACTATGCAGAATCATGTCCTAAACAACATATTTCAATAGCAGAAACCAGCTTGATGAAATTCAAAAGTTATTGCCACTCCTAATCAAAAACGCTCCAACTCGGTGAGATAAGCGTTTTTTGACTCTATGGCTATATCTTTTAAACTTATAGCTGGATTACACTGAATTTGACATATATTGTGCAGAATCATGTCCTAAACAACATATTTCAAAAGCAGAAACCAGCTTGATGAAATTCATGAGTTATTGCCACTCCTATTCAAAAACGCTCCAACTCGGTGAGATAAGCACTATTTGACCATAGGGCTATATCTTTTAAACTTGTAGCTGGATTGCACTGAATTTGATATATATTGTGCAGAATCATGTCCTAAACAACATATTTCAATAGCAGAAACCAGCTTGATGAAATTCAAAAGTTATTGCCACTCCGAATCAAAAACGCTCCAACTCGGTGAGATAAGCACTTTTTGAACGAATGGCTTTATCTTTTGAACCTGTGAAGGGATTACACTAGATTTGACATATATTGTGCAAAATCATGTCCTAAACAACATATTTCAACAGCAGAAACCAGCTTGATGAAATTCAAAAGTTATTGCCACTCCTAATCAAAAACGCTCCAACTCGGTGAGATAATGACTTTTTGAACCTAGGGCTATATCTTTTGAACCTGTGAAGGGATAACACTAGATTTGACATATATTGTGCAGAATCATGTCCTTAACAACATATTTCAACAGCAGAAACCAGCTTGATGAAATTCAAATGTTATTGCCACTCCTAATCAAAAACGCTCCAACTCGGTGAGATAAGCATTTTTTGAACCTATGGCTATATCTTTTAAACTTGTAGCTGGATTACACTGAATTTGACATATATTATGCAGAATCATGTCCTAAACAACATATTTCAATAGCAGAAACCAGCTTGATGAAATTCAAAAGTTATTGCCACTCCTAATCAAAAACACTCCAACTCGGTGAGTTAAGCACTTTTTGAACGAATGGCTATATCTTTTGAACCTGTGAAGGGATTACACTAGATTTGACATATATTGTGCAGAATCATGTCCTAAACACCATATTTCAACAGCAGAAACCAGCTTGATGAAATTCAAAAGTTATTTCCACTCCTAATCAAAAACGCTCCAACTCGGTGAGATAAGCATTTTTTGACCCTATGGCTATACCTTTCAAACTTGTAGCTGGATTACACTGAATTTGACATATATTGTGCAGAATCATGTCCTAAACAACATATTTCAACAGCAGAAACCAGCTTGATGAAATTCAAAAGTTATTGCCACTTCTAATCAAAAACGCTCCAACTCGGTGAGATAAGCACTTTTTGAACGAATGGCTATATCTTTTGAACCTGTGAAGGGATTACACTAGATTTGACATATATTATGCAGAATCATATCCTAAAAACATATTTCAATAGCAGAAACCAGCTTGATGAAAATCAAAAGTTATTGCCACTCCTAATCAAAAACGCTCCAACTCGGTGAGATAAGCATTTTTTGACCCTATGGCTATATCTTTTAAACTTGTAGCTGGATTACACTGAATTTGAAATATATTATGCAGAATCATGTCCTAAACAACATGTTTCAACAGCAGAAACCAGCTTGATGAAATTCAAAAGTTATTGCCACTCCTAATCAAAAACGCTCCAACTCGGTGAGATAAGCACTTTTTGACTCTAGGGCTATATCTTTTAAACTTGTAGCTCGATTACAATGAATTTGACATATATTGTGCAAAATCATGTCCTAAACAACATATTTCAACAGCAGAAACCAGCTTGATGAAATTCAAAAGTTATTGCCACTCCTAATCAAAAACGCTCCAACTCGGTAAGATAAGCACTTTTTGAACGAATGGCTATATCTTTTGAACCTGTGAAGGGATTACACTAGATTTGACATATATTGTGCAGAATCATGTCCTAAACAACATATTTCAACAGCAGAAACCAGCTTGATGAAATTCAAAAGTTATTGCCACTCCTAATCAAAAACGCTCCAACTCGGTGAGATAAGCACTTTTTGACTCTAGGGCTATATCTTTTAAACTTGTAGCTGGATTACACTGAATTTGACATATATTGTGCAGAATCATGTCCTAAACAACATATTTCAACAGCAGAAACCAGCTTGATGAAATTCATGAGTTATTTCCACTCCTAATCAAAAACGTTCCAACTCGGTGAGATAAGCGTTTTTTGACCCTATGGCTATATCTTTTAAACTTGTAGCTGGATTACACTGAATTTGACATATATTGTGCAGAATCATATCCTAAACAACATATTTCAAAAGCAGAAACCAGCTTGATGAAATTCATGAGTTATTGCCACTCCTATTCAAAAACGCTCCAACTCGGTGAGATAAGCACTATTTGACCATAGGGCTATATCTTTTAAACTTGTAGCTGGATTGCACTGAATTTGACATATATTGTGCAGAATCATGTCCTAAACAACATATTTCAATAGCAGAAACCAGCTTGATGAAATTCAAAAGTTATTTCCACTCCGAATCAAAAACGCTCCAACTCGGTGAGATAAGCACTTTTTGAACGAATGGCTATATCTTTTGAACCTGTGAAGGGATTACACTAGATTTGACATATATTTGACAGAATCATGTCCTAAGCAACATATTTCAACAGCAGAAACCAGCTTGATGAAATTCAAAAGTTATTGCCACTCCTAATCAAAAACGCTCCAACTCGGTGAGATAATGACTTTTTGAACCTAGGGCTATATCTTTTGAACCTTTGAAGGGATAACACTAGATTCGACATATATTGAGCAGAATCATGTCCTAAACAACATATTTCAACAGCAGAAACCAGCTTGATGAAATTCAAAAGTTATTGCCACTCCTAATCAAAAACGCTCCAACTCGGTGAGATAATGACTTTTTGAACCTAGGGCTATATCTTTTGAACCTTTGAAGGGATAACACTAGATTCGACATATATTGAGCAGAATCATGTCCTGAACAACATATTTCAACAGCAGATACCAGCTTGATGAAATTCAAAAGTTATTGCCACTCCTAATCAAAAACGCTCCAACTCGGTGAGATAAGCATTTTTTGACCCTATGGCTATATCTTTTGAACCTGTGAAGGGATTACACTAGATTTGACATATATTATGCAGAATCATATCCTAAACAACATATTTCAATAGCAGAAACCAGCTTGATGAAAATCAAAAGTTATTGCCACTCCTAATCAAAAACGCTCCAACTCGGTGAGATAAGCATTTTTTGACCCTATGGCTATATCTTTTAAACTTGTAGCTGGATTACACTGAATTTGAAATATATTATGCAGAATCATGTCCTAAACAACATATTTCAACAGCAGAAACCAGCTTGATGAAATTCAAAAGTTATTGCCACTCCTAATCAAAAACGCTCCAACTCGGTGAGATAAGCACTTTTTGACTCTAGGGCTATATCTTTTAAACTTGTAGCTCGATTACAATGAATTTGACATATATTGTGCAAAATCATGTCCTAAACAACATATTTCAACAGCAGAAACCAGCTTGATGAAATTCAAAAGTTATTGCCACTCCTAATCAAAAACGGTCCAACTCGGTAAGATAAGCACTTTTTGAACGAATGGCTATATCTTTTGAACCTGTGAAGGGATTACACTAGATTTGACATATATTGTGCAGAATCATGTCCTAAACAACATATTTCAACAGCAGAAACCAGCTTGATGAAATTCAAAAGTTATTGCCACTCCTAATCAAAAACGCTCCAACTCGGTGAGATAAGCACTTTTTGACTCTATGGCTATGTCTTTTAAACTTGTAGCTGGATCACACTGAATTTGACATATATTATGCAGAATCATGTCCTAAACAACATATTTCAATAGCAGAAACCAGCTTGATGAAATTCAAAAATTATTGCCACTCCTAATCAAAAACGCTCCAACTCGGTGAGATAAGCACTTTTTGACTCTAGGGCTATATCTTTTAAACTTGTAGCTGGATTACACTGAATTTAACATTTATTGTGCAGAATAATGTCCTAAAAAACATATTTCAATAGCAGAAACCAGCTTGATGAAATTCAAAAGTTATTTCCACTCCTAATCAAAAACGCTCCAACTCGGTGAGATAAGCACTTTTTGACCCTAGGGCTATATATTTTAAACATGTAGCTGGATTACACTGAATTTGAAATATATTGTGCAAAATCATGTCCTAAACAACATATTTCAACAGCAGAAACCAGCTTGCTGAAATTCAAAAGATATTGCCACTCCTAATCAAAAACGCTCCAACTCGGTGAGATAAGCACTTTTTGAACGAATGGCTATATCTTTTGAACCTGTGAAGGGATTACACTAGATTTGACATTGATTGTGCAGAATCATGTCCTAAACAACATATTTCAACAGCAGAAACCAGCTTGATGAAATTCAAAAGTTATTGCCACTCCTAATCAAAAACGCTCCAACTCGGTGAGATAAGCATTTTTTGACCCTATGGTTATATCTTTTGAACCTGTGAAGGGATTACACTAGATTTGACATATATTATGCAGAATCATATCCTAAACAACATATTTCAATAGCAGAAACCAGCTTGATGAAAATCAAAAGTTATTGCCACTCCTAATCAAAAACGCTCCAACTCGGTGAGATAAGCATTTTTTGACCCTATGGCTATATCTTTTAAACTTGTAGCTGGATTACACTGAATTTGAAATATATTATGCAGAATCATGTCCTAAACAACATATTTCAACAGCAGAAACCAGCTTGATGAAATTCAAAAGTTATTGCCACTCCTAATCAAAAACGCTCCAACTCGGTGAGATAAGCACTTTTCGAACGAATGGCTATATCTTTTGAACCTGTGAAGGGATTAAACTAGATTTGACATATATTGTGCAGAATCATGTCCTAAACAACATATTTCAACAGCAGAAACCAGCTTGATGAAATTCAAAAGTTATTGCCACTCCTAATCAAAAACGCTCCAACTCGGTGAGATAAGCACTTTTTGACTCTAGGGCTATATCTTTTAAACTTGTAGCTGGATTACACTGAATTTGACATATATTGTGCAGAATCATGTCCTAAACAACATATTTCAACAGCAGAAACCAGCTTGATGAAATTCATGAGTTATTTCCACTCCTAATCAAAAACGCTCCAACTCGGTGAGATAAGCGTTTTTTGACCCTATGGCTATATCTTTTAAACTTGTAGCTGGATTACACTGAATTTGACATATATTGTGCAGAATCATATCCTAAACAACATATTTCAAAAGCAGAAACCAGATTGATGAAATTCATGAGTTATTGCCACTCCTATTCAAAAACGCTCCCACTCGGTGAGATAAGCACTATTTGACCATAGGGCTGTATCTTTTAAACTTGGAGCTGGATTGCACTGAATTTGACATATATTGTGCAGAATCATGTCCTAAACAAAATATTTCAATAGCAGAAACCAGCTTGATGAAATTCAAAAGTTATTGCCACTCCGAATCAAAAACGCTCCAACTCGGTGAGATAAGCACTTTTTGAACGAATGGCTATATCTTTTGAACCTGTGAAGGGATTACACTAGATTTGACATATATTGTGCAGAATCATGTCCTAAGCAACATATTTCAACAGCAGAAACCAGCTTGATGAAATTCAAAAGTTATTGCCACTCCTAATCAAAAACGGTCCAACACGGTGAGATAATGACTTTTTGAACCTAGGGCTATATCTTTTGAACCTTTGAAGGGATAACACTAGATTCGACATATATTGAGCAGAATCATGTCCTAAACAACATATTTCAACAGCAGAAACCAGCTTGATGAAATTCAAAAGTTATTGCCACTCCTAATCAAAAACGCTCCAACTCGGTGAGATAATGACTTTTTGAACCTAGGGCTATATCTTTTTAACCTTTGAAGGGATAACACTAGATTCGACATATATTGAGCAGAATCATGTCCTGAACAACATATTTCAACAGCAGATACCAGCTTGATGAAATTCAAAAGTTATTGCCGCTCCTAATCAAAAACGCTCCAACTCGGTGAGATAAGCATTTTTTGACCCTATGGCTATATCTTTTAAACTTGTAGCTGGATTACACTGAATTTGACATATATTATGCAGAATCATGTCCTAAACAACATATTTCAATAGCAGAAACCAGCTTGATGAAATTCAAAAGTTATTGCCACTCCTAATCAAAAACGCTCCAACTCGGTGAGATAAGCATTTTTTGACCCTATGGCTATATCTTTTAAACTTGTAGCTGGATTACACTGAATTTGACATATATTATAGAGAATTATGCCCTAAACAACATATTTCAATAGCAGAAACCAGCTTGATGAAATTCAAAAGTTATTGCCACTCCTAATCAAAAACACTCCAACTCGGTGAGATAAGCACTTTTTGAATGAATGGCTATATCTTTTGAACCTTTGAAGCGATTACACTAGATTTGACATATATTGTGCAGAATCATGTCCTAAAAAACATAATTCAACAGCAGAAACCAGCTTGATGAAATTCAAAAGTTATTTCCACTCCTAATCAAAAACGCTCCAATTCGGTGAGATAAGCACTTTTTGACCCTAGGGCTATATCTTTTAAACTTGTAGCTGGATTAAACTGAATTTGACATATATTGTGCAGAATCATGTCCTAAACAACATATTTCAAAAGCAGAAACCAGCTTGATGAAATTCATGAGTTATTGCCACTCCTATTCAAAAACGCTCCAACTCGGTGAGATAAGCACTATTTGACCATAGGGCTATATCTTTTAAACTTGTAGCTGGATTGCACTGAATTTGACATATATTGTGCAGAATCATGTCCTAAACAACATATTTCAATAGCAGAAACCAGCTTGATGAAATTCAAAAGTTATTGCCACTCCGAATCAAAAACGCTCCAACTCGGTGAGATAAGCACTTTTTGAACGAATGGCTATATCTTTTGAACCTGTGAAGGGATTACACTAGATTTGACATATATTGTGCAGAATCATGTCCTAAACAACATATTTCAACAGCAGAAACCAGCTTGATGAAAGTCAAAAGTTATTGCCACTCCTAATCAAAAACGCTCCAACTCGGTGAGATAAGCACTTTTTGAACGAATGGCTATATCTTTTGAACCTGTGAAGGGATTACACTAGATTTGACATTGATTGTGCAGAATCATGTCCTAAACAACATATTTCAACAGCAGAAACCAGCTTGATGAAATTCAAAAGTTATTGCCACTCCTAATCAAAAACGCTCCAACTCGGTGAGATAAGCATTTTTTGACCCTATGGTTATATCTTTTGAACCTGTGAAGGGATTACACTAGATTTGACATATATTATGCAGAATCATATCCTAAACAACATATTTCAATAGCAGAAACCAGCTTGATGAAAATCAAAAGTTATTGCCACTCCTAATCAAAAACGCTCCAACTCGGTGAGATAAGCATTTTTTGACCCTATGGCTATATCTTTTAAACTTGTAGCTGGATTACACTGAATTTGAAATATATTATGCAGAATCATGTCCTAAACAACATATTTCAACAGCAGAAACCAGCTTGATGAAATTCAAAAGTTATTGCCACTCCTAATCAAAAACGCTCCAACTCGGTGAGATAAGCACTTTTCGAACGAATGGCTATATCTTTTGAACCTGTGAAGGGATTAAACTAGATTTGACATATATTGTGCAGAATCATGTCCTAAACAACATATTTCAACAGCAGAAACCAGCTTGATGAAATTCAAAAGTTATTGCCACTCCTAATCAAAAACGCTCCAACTCGGTGAGATAAGCACTTTTTGACTCTAGGGCTATATCTTTTAAACTTGTAGCTGGATTACACTGAATTTGACATATATTGTGCAGAATCATGTCCTAAACAACATATTTCAACAGCAGAAACCAGCTTGATGAAATTCATGAGTTATTTCCACTCCTAATCAAAAACGCTCCAACTCGGTGAGATAAGCGTTTTTTGACCCTATGGCTATATCTTTTAAACTTGTAGCTGGATTACACTGAATTTGACATATATTGTGCAGAATCATATCCTAAACAACATATTTCAAAAGCAGAAACCAGATTGATGAAATTCATGAGTTATTGCCACTCCTATTCAAAAACGCTCCCACTCGGTGAGATAAGCACTATTTGACCATAGGGCTGTATCTTTTAAACTTGGAGCTGGATTGCACTGAATTTGACATATATTGTGCAGAATCATGTCCTAAACAAAATATTTCAATAGCAGAAACCAGCTTGATGAAATTCAAAAGTTATTGCCACTCCGAATCAAAAACGCTCCAACTCGGTGAGATAAGCACTTTTTGAACGAATGGCTATATCTTTTGAACCTGTGAAGGGATTACACTAGATTTGACATATATTGTGCAGAATCATGTCCTAAGCAACATATTTCAACAGCAGAAACCAGCTTGATGAAATTCAAAAGTTATTGCCACTCCTAATCAAAAACGGTCCAACACGGTGAGATAATGACTTTTTGAACCTAGGGCTATATCTTTTGAACCTTTGAAGGGATAACACTAGATTCGACATATATTGAGCAGAATCATGTCCTAAACAACATATTTCAACAGCAGAAACCAGCTTGATGAAATTCAAAAGTTATTGCCACTCCTAATCAAAAACGCTCCAACTCGGTGAGATAATGACTTTTTGAACCTAGGGCTATATCTTTTTAACCTTTGAAGGGATAACACTAGATTCGACATATATTGAGCAGAATCATGTCCTGAACAACATATTTCAACAGCAGATACCAGCTTGATGAAATTCAAAAGTTATTGCCGCTCCTAATCAAAAACGCTCCAACTCGGTGAGATAAGCATTTTTTGACCCTATGGCTATATCTTTTAAACTTGTAGCTGGATTACACTGAATTTGACATATATTATGCAGAATCATGTCCTAAACAACATATTTCAATAGCAGAAACCAGCTTGATGAAATTCAAAAGTTATTGCCACTCCTAATCAAAAACGCTCCAACTCGGTGAGATAAGCATTTTTTGACCCTATGGCTATATCTTTTAAACTTGTAGCTGGATTACACTGAATTTGACATATATTATAGAGAATTATGCCCTAAACAACATATTTCAATAGCAGAAACCAGCTTGATGAAATTCAAAAGTTATTGCCACTCCTAATCAAAAACACTCCAACTCGGTGAGATAAGCACTTTTTGAATGAATGGCTATATCTTTTGAACCTTTGAAGCGATTACACTAGATTTGACATATATTGTGCAGAATCATGTCCTAAAAAACATAATTCAACAGCAGAAACCAGCTTGATGAAATTCAAAAGTTATTTCCACTCCTAATCAAAAACGCTCCAATTCGGTGAGATAAGCACTTTTTGACCCTAGGGCTATATCTTTTAAACTTGTAGCTGGATTAAACTGAATTTGACATATATTGTGCAGAATCATGTCCTAAACAACATATTTCAAAAGCAGAAACCAGCTTGATGAAATTCATGAGTTATTGCCACTCCTATTCAAAAACGCTCCAACTCGGTGAGATAAGCACTATTTGACCATAGGGCTATATCTTTTAAACTTGTAGCTGGATTGCACTGAATTTGACATATATTGTGCAGAATCATGTCCTAAACAACATATTTCAATAGCAGAAACCAGCTTGATGAAATTCAAAAGTTATTGCCACTCCGAATCAAAAACGCTCCAACTCGGTGAGATAAGCACTTTTTGAACGAATGGCTATATCTTTTGAACCTGTGAAGGGATTACACTAGATTTGACATATATTGTGCAGAATCATGTCCTAAACAACATATTTCAACAGCAGAAACCAGCTTGATGAAAGTCAAAAGTTATTGCCACTCCTAATCAAAAACGCTCCAACTCGGTGAGATAATGACTTTTTGAACCTAGGGCTATATCTTTTGAACCTTTGAAGGGATAACACTAGATTCGACATATATTGAGCAGAATCATGTCCTGAACAACATATTTCAACAGCATATACCAGCTTGATGAAATTCAAAAGTTATTGCCACTCCTAATCAAAAACGCTCCAACTCGGTGAGATAAGCATTTTTTGACCCTATGGCTATATCTTTTAAACTTGTAGCTGGATTACACTGAATTTGACATATATTATGCAGAATAATGTCCTAAACAACATATTTCAATAGCAGAAACCAGCTTGATGAAATTCAAAAGTTATTGCCACTCCTAATCAAAAACGCTCCAACTCGGTGAGATAAGCATTTTTTGACCCTATGGCTATATCTTTCAAACTTGTAGCTGGATTACACTGAATTTGACATATATTATAGAGAATCATGCCCTAAACAACATATTTCAATAGCAGAAACCAGCTTGATGAAATTCAAAAGTTATTGCCACTCCTAATCAAAAACACTCCAACTCGGTGAGATAAGCACTTTTTGAATGAATGGCTATATCTTTTGAACCTGTGAAGCGATTACACTAGATTTGACATATATTGTGCAGAATCATGTCCTAAAAAACATAATTCAACAGCAGAAACCAGCTTGATGAAATTCAAAAGTTATTTCCACTCCTAATCAAAAACGCTCCAACTCGGTGAGATAAGCACTTTTTGACCCTAGGGCTATATCTTTTAAACTTGTAGCTGGATTACACTGAATTTGACATATATTGTGCAGAATCATGTCCTAAACAACATATTTCAACAGCAGAAACCAGCTTGATGAAATTCATGAGTTATTTCCACTCCTAATCAAAAACGCTCCAACTCGGTGAGATAAGCGTTTTTTGACCCTATGGCTATATCTTTTAAACTTGTAACTGGATTACACTGAATTTGACATATATTGTGCAGAATCATGTCCTAAACAACATATTTCAAAAGCAGAAACCAGCTTGATGAAATTCAAAAGTTATTGCCACTCCTAATCAAAAACGCTCCAACTCGGTGAGATAAGCACTTTTTGACCCTAGGGCTATATCTTTTAAACTTGTCGCTGGATTACACTGAATTTGACATATATTGTGCAGAATAATGTCCTAAACAACATATTTCAATAGCAGAAACCAGCTTGATGAAATTCAAAAGTTATTGTCACTCCGAATCAAAAACGCTCCAACTCGGTTAGATAAGCACTTTTTGAACGAATGGCTATATCTTTTGAACCTGTGAAGGGATTACACTAGATTTGACATATATTGTGCAGAATCATGTCCTAAAAAACATAATTCAACAGCAGAAACCAGCTTGATGAAATTCAAAAGTTATTTCCACTCCTAATCAAAAACGCTCCAATTCGGTGAGATAAGCACTTTTTGACCCTAGGGCTATATCTTTTAAACTTGTAGCTGAATTAAACTGAATTTGACATATATTGTGCAGAATCATGTCCTAAACAACATATTTCAAAAGCAGAAACCAGCTTGATGAAATTCATGAGTTATTGCCACTCCTATTCAAAAACGCTCCAACTCGGTGAGATAAGCACTATTTGACCATAGGGCTATATCTTTTAAACTTGTAGCTGGATTGCACTGAATTTGACATATATTGTGCAGAATCATGTCCTAAACAACATATTTCAATAGCAGAAACCAGCTTGATGAAATTCAAAAGTTATTGCCACTCCGAATCAAAAACGCTCCAACTCGGTGAGATAAGCACTTTTTGAACGAATGGCTATATCTTTTGAACCTGTGAAGGGATTACACTAGATTTGACATATATTGTGCAGAATCATGTCCTAAACAACATATTTCAACAGCAGAAACCAGCTTGATGAAAGTCAAAAGTTATTGCCACTCCTAATCAAAAACGCTCCAACTCGGTGAGATAATGACTTTTTGAACCTAGGGCTATATCTTTTGAACCTTTGAAGGGATAACACTAGATTCGACATATATTGAGCAGAATCATGTCCTGAACAACATATTTCAACAGCATATACCAGCTTGATGAAATTCAAAAGTTATTGCCACTCCTAATCAAAAACGCTCCAACTCGGTGAGATAAGCATTTTTTGACCCTATGGCTATATCTTTTAAACTTGTAGCTGGATTACACTGAATTTGACATATATTATGCAGAATCATGTCCTAAACAACATATTTCAATAGCAGAAACCAGCTTGATGAAATTCAAAAGTTATTGCCACTCCTAATCAAAAACACTCCAACTCGGTGAGATAAGCACTTTTTGAATGAATGGCTATATCTTTTGAACCTGTGAAGCGATTACACTAGATTTGACATATATTGTGCAGAATCATGTCCTAAAAAACATAATTCAACAGCAGAAACCAGCTTGATGAAATTCAAAAGTTATTTCCACTCCTAATCAAAAACGCTCCAACTCGGTGAGATAAGCAATTTTTGACCCTAGGGCTATATCTTTTAAACTTGTAGCTGGATTACACTGAATTTGACATATATTGTGCAGAATCATGTCCTAAACAACATATTTCAACAGCAGAAACCAGCTTGATGAAATTCATGAGTTATTTCCACTCCTAATCAAAAACGCTCCAACTCGGTGAGATAAGCGTTTTTTGACCCTATGGCTATATCTTTTAAACTTGTAACTGGATTACACTGAATTTGACATATATTGTGCAGAATCATGTCCTAAACAACATATTTCAAAAGCAGAAACCAGCTTGATGAAATTCAAAAGTTATTGCCACTCCTAATCAAAAACGCTCCAACTCGGTGAGATAAGCACTTTTTGACCCTAGGGCTATATCTTTTAAACTTGTCGCTGGATTACACTGAATTTGACATATATTGTGCAGAATAATGTCCTAAACAACATATTTCAATAGCAGAAACCAGCTTGATGAAATTCAAAAGTTATTGTCACTCCGAATCAAAAACGCTCCAACTCGGTGAGATAAGCACTTTTTGAACGAATGGCTATATCTTTTGAACCTGTGAAGGGATTACACTAGATTTGACATATATTGTGCAGAATCATGTCCTAAACAACATATTTCAAAAACAGGAACCAGCTTGATGAAATTCAAAAGTTATTGCCACTCCTAATCAAAAACGCTCCAACTCGGTGAGATAAGCATTTTTTGACCCTATGGCTATATCTTTTAAACTTGTAGCTGGATTACACTGAAATTGACATATATTATGCAGAATCATGTCCTAAACAACATATTTCAACAGCAGAAACCAGCTTGATGAAATTCAAAAGTTATTGCCACTCCTAATCAAAAACGCTCCAACTCGGTGAGATAAGCGTTTTTTGACCCTATGGCTATATCTTTTAAACTTGTAGCTGGATTACACTGAATTTGACATATATTGTGCAGAATCATGTCCTAAACAACATATTTCAAAAGCAGAAACCAGCTTGATGAAATTCATGAGTTATTGCCACTCCTAATCAAAAACGCTCCAACTCGGTGAGATAAGCACTTTTTGAACGAATGGCTATATCTTTTGAACCTGTGAAGGGATTACACTAGATTTGACATATATTGTGCAGAATCATGTCCTAAACAACACATTTCAACAGCAGAAACCAGCTTGATGAAATTCAAAAGTTATTGCCACTCCTAATCAAAAACGCTCCAACTCGGTGAGATAAGCACTTTTTGACTCTAGGGCTATATCTTTTAAACTTGTAGCTGGATTGCACTGAATTTGACATATATTGTGCAGAATAATGTCCTAAACAACATATTTCAACAGCAGAAACCAGCTTGATGAAATTCAAAAGTTATTGCCACTCCTAATCAAAAACGCTCCAACTCGGTGAGATAAGCACTTTTTGACTCTAGGGCTATATCTTTTAAACTTGTAGCTGGATCACACTGAATTTGACATATATTGTGCAGAATAATGTCCTAAACAACATATTTCAACAGCAGAAACCAGCTTGATGAAATTCAAAAGTTATTTCCACTCCTAATCAAAAACGCTCCAACTCGGTGAGATAAGCGTTTTTTGACCCTATGACTATATCTTTTAAACTTGTAGCTGGATTACACTGAATTTGACATATATTGTGCAGAATCATGTCCTAAACAACATATTTCAAAAGCAGGAACCAGCTTGATGAAATTCATGAGTTATTGGCACTCCTATTCAAAAACGCTCCAACTCGGTGAGATAAGCACTATTTTACCATAGGGCTATATCTTTTAAACTTGTAGCTGGATTGCACTGAATTTGACATATATTGTGCAGAATAATGTCCTAAACAACATATTTAAACAGCAGAAACCAGCTTGATGAAATTCAAAAGTTATTTCCACTCCTAATCAAAAACGCTCCAACTCGGTGAGATAAGCACTTTTTGAACGAATGGCTATATCTTTTGAACATGTAGCTGGATTACACTGAATTTGACATATATTGTGCAAAATCATGTCTTAAACAACATATTTCAACAGCAGAAACCAGCTTGATGAAATTCAAAAGTTATTGCCACTCCTAATCAAAAACGCTCCAACTCGGTGAGATAAGCACTTTTTGAACGAATGGCTATATCTTTTGAACCTGTGAAGGGATTACACTAGATTTGACATATATTGTGCAGAATCATGTCCTAAACAACATATTTCAACAGCAGAAACCAGCTTGATGAAATTCAAAAGTTATTGCCACTCCTAATCAAAAACGCTCCAACTCGGTGAGATAATGACTTTTTGAACCTAGGGCTATATCTTTTGAACCTTTGAAGGGATAACACTAGATTCGACATATATTGAGCAGAATCATGTCCTAAACAACATATTTCAACAGCAGAAACCAGCTTGATGAAATTCAAAAGTTATTGCCACTCCTAATCAAAAACGCTCCAATTCGGTGAGATAAGCATTTTTTGACCCTATGGCTATATCTTTTAAACTTGTAGCTGGATTACACTGAATTTGACATATATTATGCAGAATCATGTCCTAAACAACATATTTCAATAGCAGAAACCAGCTTGATGAAATTCAAAAGTTATTGCCACTCCTAATCAAAAACGCTCCAACTCGGTGAGATAAGCACTTTTTGACCCTATGGCTATATCTTTTAAACTTGTAGCTGGATTACACTGAATTTGACATATATTATAGAGAATCATGTCCTAAACAACATATGTCAATAGCAGAAACCAGCTTGATGAAATTCAAAAGTTATTGCCACTCCTAATCAAAAACACTCCAACTCGGTGAGATAAGCACTTTTTGAATGAATGGCTATATCTTTTGAACCTGTGAAGCGATTACACTAGATTTGACATATATTGTGCAGAATCATGTCCTAAACAACATATTTCAACAGCAGAAACCAGCTTGATGAAATTCAAAAGTTATTGCCACTCCTAATCAAAAACGCTCCAACTCGGTGAGATTAGCACTTTTTGACTCTAGGGCTATATCTTTTAAACTTGTAGCTGGATTACGCTGAATTTGACTTATATTGTGCAGAATCATGTCCTAAACAACATATTTCAACAGCAGAAACCAGCTTGATGAAATTCATGAGTTATTTCCACTCCTAATCAAAAACGCTCCAACTCGGTGAGATAAGCGTTTTTTGACCCTATGCCCTATCTTTTAAATTTGTAGCTGGATTACACTGAATTTGACATATATTGTGCAGAATCATATCCTAAACAACATATTTCAAAAGCAGAAACCAGCTTGATGAAATTCAAAAGTTATTGCCACTCCGAATCAAAAACGCTCCAACTCGGTGAGATAAGCACTTTTTGAACAAATGGCTATATCTTTTGAACCTGTGAAGGGATTACACTAGATTTGACATATATTGTGCAGAATAATGTCCTAAACAACATATTTCAACAGCAGAAACCAGCTTGATGAAATTCAAAAGTTATTGCCACTCCAAATCAAAAACGCTCCAACTCGGTGAGATAATGACTTTTTGAACCTAGGGCTATATCTTTTGAACCTTTGAAGGGATAACACTAGATTCGACATATATTGAGCAGAATCATGTCCTGAACAACATATTTCAACAGCAGATACCAGCTTGATGAAATTCAAAAGTTATTGCCACTCCTAATCAAAAACGCTCCAACTCGGTGAGATAAGCATTTTTTGACCCTATGGCCATATCTTTTAAACTTGTAGCTGGATTACACTGAATTTGACATATATTATAGAGAATCATGCCCTAAACAACATATTTCAATAGCAGAAACCAGCTTGATGAAATTCAAAAGTTATTGCCACTCCTAATCAAAAACACTCCAATTCGGTGAGATAAGCACTTTTTGACTCTAGGGCTATATCTTTTGAACCTGTGAAGCGATTACACTAGATTTGAATTATATTGTGCAGAATCATGTCCTAAAAAACATAATTCAACAGCAGAAACCAGCTTGATGAAATTCAAAAGTTATTTCCACTCCTAATCAAAAACGCTCCAACTCGGTGAGATAAGCACTTTTTGACCCTAGGGCTATATCTTTTAAACTTGTAGCTGGATTACACTGAATTTGACATATATTGTGCAGAATCATGTCCTAAACAACATATTTCAAAAGCAGAAACCAGCTTGATGAAATTCATGAGTTATTGCCACTCCTATTCAAAAACGCTCCAACTCGGTGAGATAAGCACTATTTGACCATAGGGCTATATCTTTTAAACTTGTAGCTGGATTGCACTGAATTTGACATATATTGTGCAGAATCATGTCCTAAACAACATATTTCAATAGTAGAAACCAGCTTGATGATATTCAAAAGTTATTGCTACTCCTAATCAAAAACGCTCCAACTCGGTGAGATAAGCATTTTTTGACCCTATGGCTATATCTTTTAAACTTGTAGCTGGATTACACTGAATTTGACATATATTATAGAGAATAATGCCCTAAACAACATATTTCAATAGCAGAAACCAGCTTTATGGTATTCAAAAGTTATTGCCACTCTTAATCAAAAACACTCCAACTCGGTGAGATAAGCACTTTTTGAATGAATGGCTATATCTTTTGAACCTGTGAAGCGATTACACTAGATTTGACATATATTGTGCAGAATCATGTCCTAAAAAACATAATTCAACAGCAGAAACCAGCTTGATGAAATTCAAAAGTTATTTCCACTCCTAATCAAAAACGCTCCAACTCGGTGAGATAAGCACTTTTTGACCCTAGGGCTATATCTTTTAAACTTGTAGCTGGATTACACTGAATTTGACATATATTGTGCAGAATCATGTCCTAAACAACATAATTCAAAAGCAGAAACCAGCTTGATGAAATTCATGAGTTATTGCCTCTCCTATTCAAAAACGCTCCAACTCGGTGAGATAAGCACTATTTGACCATAGGGCTATATCTTTTAAACTTGTAGCTGGATTGCACTGAATTTGACATATATTGTGCAGAATCATGTCCTAAACAACATATTTAAATAGCAGAAACCAGCTTGATGAAATTCAAAAGTTATTGCCACTCCGAATCAAAAACGCTCCAACTCGGTGAGATAAGCACTTTTTGAACGAATGGCTATATCTTTTGAACCTGTCAAGCGATTACACTGGATTTGACATATATTGTGCAGAATCATGTCCTAAAAAACATAATTCAACAGCAGAAACCAGCTTGATGAAATTCGAAAGTTATTTCCACTCCTAATCAAAAACGCTCCAACTCGGTGAGATAAGCACTTTTTGAACGAATGGCTATATCTTTTGAACCTGTGAAGGGATTACACTAGATTTGACATATATTGTGCAGAATCATGTCCTAAACAACATATTTCAACAGCAGAAACCAGCTTGATGAAATTCAAAAGTTATTGCCACTCCAAATCAAAAACGCTCCAACTCGGTGAGATAATGACTTTTTGAACCTAGGGCTATATCTTTTGAACCTTTGAAAGGATAACACTAGATTCGACATATATTGAGCAGAATCATGTCCTAAACAACATATTTCAACAGCAGAAACCAGCTTGATGAAATTCAAAAGTTATTGCCACTCCTAATCAAAAACGCTCCAACTCGGTGAGATAAGCATTTTTTGACCCTATGGCTATATCTTTTAAACTTGTAGCTGGATTACACTGAAAATGACATATATTATGCAGAATCATGTCCTAAACAACATATTTCAACAGCAGAAACCAGCTTGATGAAATTCAAAAGTTATTGCCACTCCTAATCAAAAACGCTCCAACTCGGTGAGATAAGCACTTTTTGACTCTAGGGCTATATCTTTTAAACTTGTGGCTGGATTACACTGAATTTGAAATATATTGTGCAGAATAATGTCCTAAACAACATATTTCATCAGCAGAAACCAGCTTGATGAAATTCAAAAGTTATTGCCACTCCTAATCAAAAACGCTCCAACTCGGTGAGATAAGCACTTTTTGAACGAATGACTATATCTTTTGAACCTGTGAAGGGATTACACTGAATTTGACATATATTATGCAGAATCATGTCCTAAACAACATATTTCAATAGCAGAAACCAGCTTGATGAAATTCAAAAGTTATTGCCACTCCTAATCAAAAACGCTCCAACTCGGTGAGATAAGCATTTTTTGACCCTATGGCTATATCTTTTAAACTTGTAGCTGGATTACACTGAATTTGACATATATTATGCAGAATCATGTCCTAAACAACATATTTCAATAGCAGAAACCAGCTAGATGAAATTCAAAAGTTATTGCCACTCCTAATCAAAAACGCTCCAACTCGGTGAGATAAGCATATTTTGACTCTATGGCTATATCTTTTAAACTTGTAGCTGGATTACACTGAATTTGACATATATTATGCAGAATCATGTCCTAAACAACATATTTCAATAGCAGAAACCAGCTTGATGAAATTCAAAAGTTATTTCCACTCCTAATCAAAAACGCTCCAACTCGGTGAGATAAGCGTTTTTTGACCCTATGGCTATATCTTTTAAACTTGTAGCTGGATTACACTGAATTTGACATATATTGTGCAGAATCATGTCCTAAACAACATATTTCAAAAGCACAAACCAGCTTGATGAAATTCATGAGTTATTGCCACTCCTATTCAAAAACGCTCCAATTCGGTGAGATAAGCACTATTTGACCATAGGGCTATATCTTTTAAACTTGTAGCTGGATTGCACTGAATTTGACATATATTGTGCAGAATAATGTCCTAAACAACATATTTCAACAGCAGAAACCAGCTTGATGAAATTCAAAAGTTATTTCCACTCCTAATCAAAAACGCTCCAACTCGGTGAGATAAGCACTTTTTGACCCTCGGGCTATATCTTTTAAACATGTAGCTGGATTACACTGAATTTGACATATATTGTGCAAAATCATGTCCTAAACAACATATTTCAACAGCAGAAACCAGCTTGATGAAATTCAAAAGTTATTGCCACTCCTAATCAAAAACGCTCCAACTCGGTGAGATAAGCACTTTTTGAACGAATGGATATATCTTTTGAACCTGTGAAGGGATTACACTAGATTTGACATATATTGTGCAGAATCATGTCCTAAACAACATATTTCAACAGCAGAAACCAGCTTGATGAAATTCAAAAGTTATTGCCACTCCT
>NW_028234126.1:0-10000 GCF_037954325.1 Fistularia commersonii | reverse complement strand
AATACTTGAGCATTTTCCTATCCAAGGACCAAACGTTAAATCAATCCAGGAACATTGAATCTAAACTGAATCAAAGTAAAGCTTAATTCTAATATATGGCTCCAGAGAGATTTATCAATATTAGGCCGGATATATTTGACTAAAATGGATGTGTTTATCCAGATGTATATACCCAGCGTATTCCAATGCTGCTCCAAATCAACTCGTAAAATCTGTTAACCAAATCAATTTCAACTTTATCTGGAGGAACAGACCACACCATCTAAGAAAAATCACATATGGTGAAAGAAACAAGTGAAGGAGGGCTGAAAGTGATAGAGTCGGACTGCTTGAATGGGACATTGAAGGTGAACTGGTTGAAATCCTGGATCAAACCTCATCGTTCTTTCTGGTATTGTACTCCAAACTACTTATTCAACAAAGTCGGCGGCCTGAGTCTTCTGCTTATCTCTGACTTGGATATCAACAAGATTCCTGTCAAATGTTCAGAGTTCCATAAACAAATATTATTATACTGGAAAATGATATACGTACACAATTTCTCACCACACAGTATAATAGTTTGGAACAATCGATATGTACTGCATGGCAACAAACCTCTGTTTTACAAGGAATGCTTTGAGAAAGGTATATGGTCGATAATTGACTTGATGGATGACACTGGCAGTCCTCTGGACAATGAGCAGTTCTGTACTACACACAGATTCAAGCCTCCCATATTAGAGTTGCTAAAGTTACGAAACGCACTGCCTCGACAATTTGTATTCCTGACCAAAAATATAATGACGCACCGAACCGTACAACCACAGTTACCCCGACTATCACTCCAGGGAATCTCAATTGTGGACAAAAAGCGCGGCAACTCCTTTATTAGGAAATGTTTCACAGGAAACTTATTCCCTGGACGTCAAAAAAAAAAAAAAGGATATTTTAAATAAATTTGATGAGGAATCGATTGCCACGCTGCGAACCATGTATCTGACTCTACCCATACCCCCAAGGCAAAAGAGACCCACTTCAAAATTATGACTGACATCTACCCATCTAAGGAATTATCGAGGGTACGCTTTAATTTTGAAGATAATATTTGTACATTTTGTGAAGACAACATTGAAACCACTGACCATATATTTTTTCTCCTTCTCATTCCATCGTCACCAGTTTCCTTCTCAAAAGATGATATAACATTCTGTTTACTTATAAGCAACATAACAGATGAACTCTGTGTCAATGTTCTTTTAGGCCTGGCCAAGTTCTTCATTCACAAGAACAGAATGCAAAAATGCTCCCCAAATTTTAATGTCTTCATAAACGATTTTGAAATATAAAAAAAAAAAAAAAAAAATCCTTAAAACTTATGGAAAAATCCAAAAACTAAAAAATATAGTTACCCATGTCCGAGGTTCCTTTTTTTTTTGGTAAAAAAAAAAAAACAAACAAAAAAAAACAACTTGATTACATGTTACATTCCCCTTGCAATTTTTTTTTTTTTTTTTCGTTTTAATTTCTTATTTGTCTATCTATTGATTTAATTACTTCCTTTTAATTTCTTTTTTTGTCTCGCACTGTAAATTTCTCACAAACCTGTAACACTATTAACTTCTCATTACATACAGAACAAATGTCCTGATGTCCGTTGCTTCCTCATCCCTGGTTGTTTCATTGACATTCAGTTCTACCTTGCTATGTTTATTTGTACATTTGTATATTTGGGTGTACTATTTATGTTCAATTAAAAACAGTTTGATGTCTGAGATTCCTTGTGAACCGCCAACTTAATTACATGTTATATTCCCCTCACAATTTTTTTTTTTCGTTTTTAATTTTATTTTTCTATCTATTTATTTAATTATATCCTTCTAATTTTCTTTTTTTGTCTAGAATTAAAAATTTCTCGCAAACCGTTAACACTATTAACTTCTGATTACTTACACCACGAATGCGCTTATGCCCCCCCACCCATCCCGCTTTTTCCGTACGGAGGCAGACACTGAGATCGAAAGCAAATGGGTGTCATTGAAATGCAGTAACAGGGTGATAACAGCCGTGTTCGAAGTGTGTAGGGGCTTATAGGAGAGCAGAAGCACGTCACGCAATTCACCTGAGTTCGGAGGATCGGGAGTACCAGGGCCCATAGCGGAGAAGCGGAAGAGCGGAGTTATGTGTCTCTTCTCAAAGGCGGGGAAACTGGGGGGCAGCAGGACCCCTTATACCGGCTAATGTGAGTCTTCTCCGGACATAGATCACCCGGACTTATGACTGGAGCTCCCGGACCTCTGGGCACACACATATGTGAATGAGTGGATGAGCTAATGTTGGTTTGGTTGTGGATACGTTTCGGCCAATGCTATCAGCACAGCTATGATTATCCCCAGAACGTTGAGAACGAGCTCCCGGAACTCCAGACATGCGTATATAAAAGAGTGGAATTAAGGTGTGTGTGTGTGTGTGTGTGTGTGTGTGTGTGTGTGTGTGTATACGTGTGGGACAGAAGTAATGTTGGGGACAGAAATTGTTATTAGCCTGCTGGCAGATGACACAACCTTAGTTTTGAAAAATGAACATCAAGTCCCAATAAGTGCTGAAAACAACCAAAACATTCTCCAAGGCTTCAGGATTGTCATTAAACTTAAAGAAATGCAAACTTCTTGCGCTGCATGACTCGCCACTAAAGGAAATCAGCGATGTTTCCATGAAATCAGAAATAAAATACTTGAGCATTTTCCTATCCAAGGACCAAACGTTAAATCAATCCAGGAACATTGAATCTAAACTGAATCAAAGTAAAGCTTAATTCTAATATATGGCTCCAGAGAGATTTATCAATATTAGGCCGGATATATTTGACTAAAATGGATGTGTTTATCCAGATGTATATACCCAGCGTATTCCAATGCTGCTCCAAATCAACTCGTAAAATCTGTTAACCAAATCAATTTCAACTTTATCTGGAGGAACAGACCACACCATCTAAGAAAAATCACATATGGTGAAAGAAACAAGTGAAGGAGGGCTGAAAGTGATAGAGTCGGACTGCTTGAATGGGACATTGAAGGTGAACTGGTTGAAATCCTGGATCAAACCTCATCGTTCTTTCTGGTATTGTACTCCAAACTACTTATTCAACAAAGTCGGCGGCCTGAGTCTTCTGCTTATCTCTGACTTGGATATCAACAAGATTCCTGTCAAATGTTCAGAGTTCCATAAACAAATATTATTATACTGGAAAATGATATACGTACACAATTTCTCACCACACAGTATAATAGTTTGGAACAATCGATATGTACTGCATGGCAACAAACCTCTGTTTTACAAGGAATGCTTTGAGAAAGGTATATGGTCGATAATTGACTTGATGGATGACACTGGCAGTCCTCTGGACAATGAGCAGTTCTGTACTACACACAGATTCAAGCCTCCCATATTAGAGTTGCTAAAGTTACGAAACGCACTGCCTCGACAATTTGTATTCCTGACCAAAAATATAATGACGCACCGAACCGTACAACCACAGTTACCCCGACTATCACTCCAGGGAATCTCAATTGTGGACAGAAAGCGCGGCAACTCCTTTATTAGGAAATGTTTCACAGGAAACTTATTCCCTGGACGTCAAAAAAAAAAAAAAGGATATTTTAAATAAATTTGATGAGGAATCGATTGCCACGCTGCGAACCATGTATCTGACTCTACCCATACCCCCAAGGCAAAAGAGACCCACTTCAAAATTATGACTGACATCTACCCATCTAAGGAATTATCGAGGGTACGCTTTAATTTTGAAGATAATATTTGTACATTTTGTGAAGACAACATTGAAACCACTGACCATATATTTTTTCTCCTTCTCATTCCATCGTCACCAGTTTCCTTCTCAAAAGATGATATAACATTCTGTTTACTTATAAGCAACATAACAGATGAACTCTGTGTCAATGTTCTTTTAGGCCTGGCCAAGTTCTTCATTCACAAGAACAGAATGCAAAAATGCTCCCCAAATTTTAATGTCTTCATAAACGATTTTGAAATATAAAAAAAAAAAAAAAAAATCCTTAAAACTTATGGAAAAATCCAAAAACTAAAAAATATAGTTACCCATGTCCGAGGTTCCTTTTTTTTTTGGTAAAAAAAAAAAACAAAAAAAAAACAACAACTTGATTACATGTTACATTCCCCTTGCAATTTTTTTTTTTTTTTTTTCGTTTTAATTTCTTATTTGTCTATCTATTGATTTAATTACTTCCTTTTAATTTCTTTTTTTGTCTCGCACTGTAAATTTCTCACAAACCTGTAACACTATTAACTTCTCATTACATACAGAACAAATGTCCTGATGTCCGTTGCTTCCTCATCCCTGGTTGTTTCATTGACATTCAGTTCTACCTTGCTATGTTTATTTGTACATCTGTATATTTGGGTGTACTATTTATGTTCAATTAAAAACAGTTTGATGTCTGAGATTCCTTGTGAACCGCCAACTTAATTACATGTTATATTCCCCTCACAATTTTTTTTTTTCGTTTTTAATTTTATTTTTCTATCTATTTATTTAATTATATCCTTTTAATTTTCTTTTTTTGTCTAGCATTAAAAATTTCTCGCAAACCGTTAACACTATTAACTTCTGATTACTTACACCACGAATGCGCTTATGCCCCCCCACCCATCCCGCTTTTTCCGTACGGAGGCAGACACTGAGATCGAAAGCAAATGGGTGTCATTGAAATGCAGTAACAGGGTGATAACAGCCGTGTTCGAAGTGTGTAGGGGCTTATAGGAGAGCAGAAGCACGTCACGCAATTCACCTGAGTTCGGAGGATCGGGAGTACCAGGGCCCATAGCGGAGAAGCGGAAGAGCGGAGTTATGTGTCTCTTCTCAAAGGCCGGGAAGCTGGGGGGCAGCAGGACCCCTTAGAGCGGCTAATGTGAGCCTTCTCCGGACATAGATCACCCGGACTTATGACTGGAGCTCCCGGACCTCCGGGCACACACATATGTGAATGAGTGGATGAGCTAATGTCGGTTTGGTTGTGGATACGTTTCGGCCAATGCTATCAGCACAGCTATGATTATCCCCAGAACGTTGAGAACGAGCTCCCGGAACTCCAGACATGCGTATATAAAAGAGTGGAATTAAGGTGTGTGTGTGTGTGTGTGTGTGTGTGTGTGTGTGTATACGTGTGGGACAGAAGTAATGTTGGGGACAGAAATTGTTATTAGCCTGCTGGCAGATGACACAACCTTAGTTTTGAAAAATGAACATCAAGTCCCAATAAGTGCTGAAAAAAACCAAAACATTCTCCAAGGCTTCAGGATTGTCATTAAACTTAAAGAAATGCAAACTTCTTGCGCTGCATGACTCGCCACTAAAGGAAATCAGCGATGTTTCTATGAAATCAGAAATAAAATACTTGAGCATTTTCCTATCCAAGGACCAAACGTTAAATCAATCCAGGAACATTGAATCTAAACTGAATCAAAGTAAAGCTTAATTCTAATATATGGCTCCAGAGAGATTTATCAATATTAGGCCGGATATATTTGACTAAAATGGATGTGTTTATCCAGATGTATATACCCAGCGTATTCCAATGCTGCTCCAAATCAACTCGTAAAATCTGTTAACCAAATCAATTTCAACTTTATCTGGAGGAACAGACCACACCATCTAAGAAAAATCACATATGGTGAAAGAAACAAGTGAAGGAGGGCTGAAAGTGATAGAGTCGGACTGCTTGAATGGGACATTGAAGGTGAACTGGTTGAAATCCTGGATCAAACCTCATCGTTCTTTCTGGTATTGTACTCCAAACTACTTATTCAACAAAGTCGGCGGCCTGAGTCTTCTGCTTATCTCTGACTTGGATATCAACAAGATTCCTGTCAAATGTTCAGAGTTCCATAAACAAATATTATTATACTGGAAAATGATATACGTACACAATTTCTCACCACACAGTATAATAGTTTGGAACAATCGATATGTACTGCATGGCAACAAACCTCTGTTTTACAAGGAATGCTTTGAGAAAGGTATATGGTCGATAATTGACTTGATGGATGACACTGGCAGTCCTCTGGACAATGAGCAGTTCTGTACTACACACAGATTCAAGCCTCCCATATTAGAGTTGCTAAAGTTACGAAACGCACTGCCTCGACAATTTGTATTCCTGACCAAAAATATAATGACGCACCGAACCGTACAACCACAGTTACCCCGACTATCACTCCAGGGAATCTCAATTGTGGACAGAAAGCGCGGCAACTCCTTTATTAGGAAATGTTTCACAGGAAACTTATTCCCTGGACGTCAAAAAAAAAAAAAAGGATATTTTAAATAAATTTGATGAGGAATCGATTGCCACGCTGCGAACCATGTATCTGACTCTACCCATACCCCCAAGGCAAAAGAGACCCACTTCAAAATTATGACTGACATCTACCCATCTAAGGAATTATCGAGGGTACGCTTTAATTTTGAAGATAATATTTGTACATTTTGTGAAGACAACATTGAAACCACTGACCATATATTTTTTCTCCTTCTCATTCCATCGTCACCAGTTTCCTTCTCAAAAGATGATATAACATTCTGTTTACTTATAAGCAACATAACAGATGAACTCTGTGTCAATGTTCTTTTAGGCCTGGCCAAGTTCTTCATTCACAAGAACAGAATGCAAAAATGCTCCCCAAATTTTAATGTCTTCATAAACGATTTTGAAATATAAAAAAAAAAAAAAAAAATCCTTAAAACTTATGGAAAAATCCAAAAACTAAAAAATATAGTTACCCATGTCCGAGGTTCCTTTTTTTTTTGGTAAAAAAAAAAAACAAAAAAAAAACAACAACTTGATTACATGTTACATTCCCCTTGCAATTTTTTTTTTTTTTTTTTCGTTTTAATTTCTTATTTGTCTATCTATTGATTTAATTACTTCCTTTTAATTTCTTTTTTTGTCTCGCACTGTAAATTTCTCACAAACCTGTAACACTATTAACTTCTCATTACATACAGAACAAATGTCCTGATGTCCGTTGCTTCCTCATCCCTGGTTGTTTCATTGACATTCAGTTCTACCTTGCTATGTTTATTTGTACATCTGTATATTTGGGTGTACTATTTATGTTCAATTAAAAACAGTTTGATGTCTGAGATTCCTTGTGAACCGCCAACTTAATTACATGTTATATTCCCCTCACAATTTTTTTTTTTCGTTTTTAATTTTATTTTTCTATCTATTTATTTAATTATATCCTTTTAATTTTCTTTTTTTGTCTAGCATTAAAAATTTCTCGCAAACCGTTAACACTATTAACTTCTGATTACTTACACCACGAATGCGCTTATGCCCCCCCACCCATCCCGCTTTTTCCGTACGGAGGCAGACACTGAGATCGAAAGCAAATGGGTGTCATTGAAATGCAGTAACAGGGTGATAACAGCCGTGTTCGAAGTGTGTAGGGGCTTATAGGAGAGCAGAAGCACGTCACGCAATTCACCTGAGTTCGGAGGATCGGGAGTACCAGGGCCCATAGCGGAGAAGCGGAAGAGCGGAGTTATGTGTCTCTTCTCAAAGGCCGGGAAGCTGGGGGGCAGCAGGACCCCTTAGAGCGGCTAATGTGAGCCTTCTCCGGACATAGATCACCCGGACTTATGACTGGAGCTCCCGGACCTCCGGGCACACACATATGTGAATGAGTGGATGAGCTAATGTCGGTTTGGTTGTGGATACGTTTCGGCCAATGCTATCAGCACAGCTATGATTATCCCCAGAACGTTGAGAACGAGCTCCCGGAACTCCAGACATGCGTATATAAAAGAGTGGAATTAAGGTGTGTGTGTGTGTGTGTGTGTGTGTGTGTGTGTGTATACGTGTGGGACAGAAGTAATGTTGGGGACAGAAATTGTTATTAGCCTGCTGGCAGATGACACAACCTTAGTTTTGAAAAATGAACATCAAGTCCCAATAAGTGCTGAAAAAAACCAAAACATTCTCCAAGGCTTCAGGATTGTCATTAAACTTAAAGAAATGCAAACTTCTTGCGCTGCATGACTCGCCACTAAAGGAAATCAGCGATGTTTCTATGAAATCAGAAATAAAATACTTGAGCATTTTCCTATCCAAGGACCAAACGTTAAATCAATCCAGGAACATTGAATCTAAACTGAATCAAAGTAAAGCTTAATTCTAATATATGGCTCCAGAGAGATTTATCAATATTAGGCCGGATATATTTGACTAAAATGGATGTGTTTATCCAGATGTATATACCCAGCGTATTCCAATGCTGCTCCAAATCAACTCGTAAAATCTGTTAACCAAATCAATTTCAACTTTATCTGGAGGAACAGACCACACCATCTAAGAAAAATCACATATGGTGAAAGAAACAAGTGAAGGAGGGCTGAAAGTGATAGAGTCGGACTGCTTGAATGGGACATTGAAGGTGAACTGGTTGAAATCCTGGATCAAACCTCATCGTTCTTTCTGGTATTGTACTCCAAACTACTTATTCAACAAAGTCGGCGGCCTGAGTCTTCTGCTTATCTCTGACTTGGATATCAACAAGATTCCTGTCAAATGTTCAGAGTTCCATAAACAAATATTATTATACTGGAAAATGATATACGTACACAATTTCTCACCACACAGTATAATAGTTTGGAACAATCGATATGTACTGCATGGCAACAAACCTCTGTTTTACAAGGAATGCTTTGAGAAAGGTATATGGTCGATAATTGACTTGATGGATGACACTGGCAGTCCTCTGGACAATGAGCAGTTCTGTACTACACACAGATTCAAGCCTCCCATATTAGAGTTGCTAAAGTTACGAAACGCACTGCCTCGACAATTTGTATTCCTGACCAAAAATATAATGACGCACCGAACCGTACAACCACAGTTACCCCGACTATCACTCCAGGGAATCTCAATTGTGGACAGAAAGCGCGGCAACTCCTTTATTAGGAAATGTTTCACAGGAAACTTATTCCCTGGACGTCAAAAAAAAAAAAAAGGATATTTTAAATAAATTTGATGAGGAATCGATTGCCACGCTGCGAACTATGTATCTGACTCTACCCATACCCCCAAGGCAAAAGAGACCCACTTCAAAATTATGACTGACATCTACCCATCTAAGGAATTATCGAGGGTACGCTTTAATTTTGAAGATAATATTTGTACATTTTGTGAAGACAACATTGAAACCACTGACCATATATTTTTTCTCCTTCTCATTCCATCGTCACCAGTTTCCTTCTCAAAAGATGATATAACATTCTGTTTACTTATAAGCAACATAACAGATGAACTCTGTGTCAATGTTCTTTTAGGCCTGGCCAAGTTCTTCATTCACAAGAACAGAATGCAAAAATGCTCCCCAAATTTTAATGTCTTCATAAACGATTTTGAAATATAAAAAAAAAAAAAAAAATCCTTAAAACTTATGGAAAAATCCGAAAACAAAAAAATATAGTTACCCATGTCCGAGGTTCCTTTTTTTTTTGGTAAAAAAAAAAAAACAAACAAAAAAAACAACTTGATTACATGTTACATTCCCCTTGCAATTTTTTTTTTTTTTTTTCGTTTTAATTTCTTATTTGTCTATCTATTGATTTAATTACTTCCTTTTAATTTCTTTTTTTGTCTCGCACTGTAAATTTCTCACAAACCTGTAACACTATTAACTTCTCATTACATACAGAACAAATGTCCTGATGTCCGTTGCTTCCTCATCCCTGGTTGTTTCATTGACATTCAGTTCTACCTTGCTATGTTTATTTGTACATTTGTATATTTGGGTGTACTATTTATGTTCAATTAAAAACAGTTTGATGTCTGAGATTCCTTGTGAACCGCCAACTTAATTACATGTTATATTCCCCTCACAATTTTTTTTTTTCGTTTTTAATTTTATTTTTCTATCTATTTATTTAATTATATCCTTCTAATTTTCTTTTTTTGTCTAGCATTAAAAATTT
>NW_028234125.1:0-21033 GCF_037954325.1 Fistularia commersonii | reverse complement strand
GTATATACTCCTGCACTTCCTCATTCCACCACCAAGTCTCCTTATCAACTTTCCTTCCAGATGACAAACCGAGTACTCTTCTACCTGTCTCCCTGATAACACTAGCTGTTGTTGTCCAATCATCTGGCAGCTCACCCTGACCACCCAGACCCTTTCTCAACTCCTCCCTGAAAACCGTGCAACGCTCCTCCCTTTTCAGCTTCCACCACTTTGTCCTCTGCTCTGCCTTTGTCCTCGTCATCTACCTTGTCACCAGAGTCGTCGCACAAACCGCCATCCTATGCTGTCTGGCTACACGCCCACCTACAACTACTTTGCAGTCACCGATCTCTTTCAGGTTACCTCGTCTATACAAGATGTAGTCTACCTGCGTGCTCCTACCTCCGCTCTTATAAGTTACCCTATGTTCCTGTTTTTTCTGGAAAAAGGTATTCACTACACCCATTTCCATCCCTTTTGCAAAATCTACCACCATCTGTCCCTCTGCATTCCTATCCTGGATACCATATCTGCCCATCACTTCTTCATCCCCTCTATTGCCTTCACCAACATGTCCATTGAAGTCTGCACCAATTACCACTCTCTCATTTCTGGGAATATTCTGCATCACTTCATCCAACTCATTCCAGAACTTCTCCTTCTCTTCAGGTTCACATCCCACCTGTGGCGCATAGCCACTAACAACACTGAGCATCACACCTTCAATTTCCAATTTCAGACTCATAAGTCTATCTGACATTCTTTTCACCTCTAGGACGTTCCTTACAAACTCCTCCTTCAAGATGACTCCTACTCCATTTCTCTTCTTGTCAGCACCATAATAGTATAACTTAAAGCCTGCTCCTAAGCTTCTAGCCTTACTACCCTTCCACCTGGTCTCCTGGACACACAGTATATCCAGCTTCCTTCTCTGCATCGTGTCCATCAACTCTCTACCTTTTCCTGTCATAGTCCCAATATTCAAAGTCCCTACTCTCAGTCCCAGGCTCTTTCCTTTCCTCCTCTCTCTCTGCTTCCGAACACGCACTCCTCCTCTTCTTCTTCTTCTTGTTCTTCGACCCACAGTAGCCCGATTTCCATTAGTACCCTGTAGGTCATCAGTACCAATGGCGGTCGTTGTTAACCCGGTCCGCGACCCATCCGGTATGGTATAGTTATGGTTGACTCGCATGTTTGGTTTTGGCAAACGTTTTACGCCGGATGCCCCTCCTGACGCAACCCTCTGCATTTATCCGGGCTTGGGACCGGCACAGGGAGACACTGCTCCGTGCCCCCCCCCCCCAAAGGCAGGCTTGGAGAGACACGGGCCAGTGCCGCCCTGAGGCTGCATTACCCTCTCTTTCTTACATTTATTATAAAAATATGCTTATCTTCCTTTTAGCTCATCACACATGTCTTTATGATTTTCAGTCCATGCCTCAGCCGGCCTGAAGCTCCACTGATGCGCATGTGCGGATGCCTCTATCTAGCGGACATAAAATAAAGACAATCATTCAAATGTGAATGAGTCGGCGTGATGCTCCGGGATGTGTGGAGCTCAGGGAGCTCCACGAGTGAGGGAGTTAAGTTAGGGCGGGGGTGCAAGTAGGCTCTAGGATTCCCCGAGTCGGGGCGAGCGATGGGTTTAGAGGCGTATCGCATTGAAGATAATGGCCGCATATCCTTCTTGGACTTTTCTAAAGCCTTTGACTCGGTCGAACATCCATTTATCATAGCAACGCTCGAACATTTTGGATTTGGTTAAATATTCAGGAATGTGATCCGTGGGCTCTATGAGAATATTCATAGCTGTGTCACCCTGCCAAGCGGCACCACTCCGAGCTTCCATGTTGATGTGGGAATCCCCCAAGGTTGCCCCATCTCACCCTATTTATTTATAATTGCTACCGAAATGCTAGCCGTTTATGTTGAAAAGAGCAACGATATCCAAAAGTTAGACGTGCTGGGGACTGAAATTGTTATTAGCCTGCTGGCAGATGACACAACCTTAGTTTTGAAAAATGAACATCAAGTCCCAATAAGTGCCGAAAACAACCAAAACATTCTCCAAGGCTTCAGGATTGTCATTAAACTTAAAGAAATGCAAACTTCTTGCGCTGCATGACTCGCCACTAAAGGAAATCAGCGATGTTTCCATGAAATCAGAAATAAAATACTTGAGCATTTTCCTATCCAAGGACCAAACGTTAAATCAATCCAGGAACATTGAATCTAAACTGAATCAAAGTAAAGCTTAATTCTAATATATGGCTCCAGAGAGATTTATCAATATTAGGCCGGATATATTTGACTAAAATGGATGTGTTTATCCAGATGTATATACCCAGCGTATTCCAATGCTGCTCCAAATCAACTCGTAAAATCTGTTAACCAAATCAATTTCAACTTTATCTGGAGGAACAGACCACACCATCTAAGAAAAATCACATATGGTGAAAGAAACAAGTGAAGGAGGGCTGAAAGTGATAGAGTCGGACTGCTTGAATGGGACATTGAAGGTGAACTGGTTGAAATCCTGGATCAAACCTCATCGTTCTTTCTGGTATTGTACTCCAAACTACTTATTCAACAAAGTCGGCGGCCTGAGTCTTCTGCTTATCTCTGACTTGGATATCAACAAGATTCCTGTCAAATGTTCAGAGTTCCATAAACAAATATTATTATACTGGAAAATGATATACGTACACAATTTCTCACCACACAGTATAATAGTTTGGAACAATCGATATGTACTGCATGGCAACAAACCTCTGTTTTACAAGGAATGCTTTGAGAAAGGTATATGGTCGATAATTGACTTGATGGATGACACTGGCAGTCCTCTGGACAATGAGCAGTTCTGTACTACACACAGATTCAAGCCTCCCATATTAGAGTTGCTAAAGTTACGAAACGCACTGCCTCGACAATTTGTATTCCTGACCAAAAATATAATGACGCACCGAACCGTACAACCACAGTTACCCCGACTATCACTCCAGGGAATCTCAATTGTGGACAGAAAGCGCGGCAACTCCTTTATTAGGAAATGTTTCACAGGAAACTTATTCCCTGGACGTCAAAAAAAAAAAAAAAGGATATTTTAAATAAATTTGATGAGGAATCGATTGCCACGCTGCGAACCATGTATCTGACTCTACCCATACCCCCAAGGCAAAAGAGACCCACTTCAAAATTATGACTGACATCTACCCATCTAAGGAATTATCGAGGGTACGCTTTAATTTTGAAGATAATATTTGTACATTTTGTGAAGACAACATTGAAACCACTGACCATATATTTTTTCTCCTTCTCATTCCATCGTCACCAGTTTCCTTCTCAAAAGATGATATAACATTCTGTTTACTTATAAGCAACATAACAGATGAACTCTGTGTCAATGTTCTTTTAGGCCTGGCCAAGTTCTTCATTCACAAGAACAGAATGCAAAAATGCTCCCCAAATTTTAATGTCTTCATAAACGATTTTGAAATATAAAAAAAAAAAAAAAAAATCCTTAAAACTTATGGAAAAATCCAAAAACTAAAAAATATAGTTACCCATGTCCGAGGTTCCTTTTTTTTTTGGTAAAAAAAAAAAACAAAAAAAAAAAAAACAACTTGATTACATGTTACATTCCCCTTGCAATTTTTTTTTTTTTTTTTTCGTTTTAATTTCTTATTTGTCTATCTATTGATTTAATTACTTCCTTTTAATTTCTTTTTTTGTCTCGCACTGTAAATTTCTCACAAACCTGTAACACTATTAACTTCTCATTACATACAGAACAAATGTCCTGATGTCCGTTGCTTCCTCATCCCTGGTTGTTTCATTGACATTCAGTTCTACCTTGCTATGTTTATTTGTACATCTGTATATTTGGGTGTACTATTTATGTTCAATTAAAAACAGTTTGATGTCTGAGATTCCTTGTGAACCGCCAACTTAATTACATGTTATATTCCCCTCACAATTTTTTTTTTCGTTTTTAATTTTATTTTTCTATCTATTTATTTAATTATATCCTTTTAATTTTCTTTTTTTGTCTAGCATTAAAAATTTCTCGCAAACCGTTAACACTATTAACTTCTGATTACTTACACCACGAATGCGCTTATGCCCCCCCACCCATCCCGCTTTTTCCGTACGGAGGCAGACACTGAGATCGAAAGCAAATGGGTGTCATTGAAATGCAGTAACAGGGTGATAACAGCCGTGTTCGAAGTGTGTAGGGGCTTATAGGAGAGCAGAAGCACGTCACGCAATTCACCTGAGTTCGGAGGATCGGGAGTACCAGGGCCCATAGCGGAGAAGCGGAAGAGCGGAGTTATGTGTCTCTTCTCAAAGGCCGGGAAGCTGGGGGGCAGCAGGACCCCTTAGAGCGGCTAATGTGAGCCTTCTCCGGACATAGATCACCCGGACTTATGACTGGAGCTCCCGGACCTCCGGGCACACACATATGTGAATGAGTGGATGAGCTAATGTCGGTTTGGTTGTGGATACGTTTCGGCCAATGCTATCAGCACAGCTATGATTATCCCCAGAACGTTGAGAACGAGCTCCCGGAACTCCAGACATGCGTATATAAAAGAGTGGAATTAAGGTGTGTGTGTGTGTGTGTGTGTGTGTGTGTGTGTGTATACGTGTGGGACAGAAGTAATGTTGGGGACAGAAATTGTTATTAGCCTGCTGGCAGATGACACAACCTTAGTTTTGAAAAATGAACATCAAGTCCCAATAAGTGCTGAAAAAAACCAAAACATTCTCCAAGGCTTCAGGATTGTCATTAAACTTAAAGAAATGCAAACTTCTTGCGCTGCATGACTCGCCACTAAAGGAAATCAGCGATGTTTCTATGAAATCAGAAATAAAATACTTGAGCATTTTCCTATCCAAGGACCAAACGTTAAATCAATCCAGGAACATTGAATCTAAACTGAATCAAAGTAAAGCTTAATTCTAATATATGGCTCCAGAGAGATTTATCAATATTAGGCCGGATATATTTGACTAAAATGGATGTGTTTATCCAGATGTATATACCCAGCGTATTCCAATGCTGCTCCAAATCAACTCGTAAAATCTGTTAACCAAATCAATTTAAACTTTATCTGGAGGAACAGACCACACCATCTAAGAAAAATCACATATGGTGAAAGAAACAAGTGAAGGAGGGCTGAAAGTGATAGAGTCGGACTGCTTGAATGGGACATTGAAGGTGAACTGGTTGAAATCCTGGATCAAACCTCATCGTTCTTTCTGGTATTGTACTCCAAACTACTTATTCAACAAAGTCGGCGGCCTGAGTCTTCTGCTTATCTCTGACTTGGATATCAACAAGATTCCTGTCAAATGTTCAGAGTTCCATAAACAAATATTATTATACTGGAAAATGATATACGTACACAATTTCTCACCACACAGTATAATAGTTTGGAACAATCGATATGTACTGCATGGCAACAAACCTCTGTTTTACAAGGAATGCTTTGAGAAAGGTATATGGTCGATAATTGACTTGATGGATGACACTGGCAGTCCTCTGGACAATGAGCAGTTCTGTACTACACACAGATTCAAGCCTCCCATATTAGAGTTGCTAAAGTTACGAAACGCACTGCCTCGACAATTTGTATTCCTGACCAAAAATATAATGACGCACCGAACCGTACAACCACAGTTACCCCGACTATCACTCCAGGGAATCTCAATTGTGGACAGAAAGCGCGGCAACTCCTTTATTAGGAAATGTTTCACAGGAAACTTATTCCCTGGACGTCAAAAAAAAAAAAAAAGGATATTTTAAATAAATTTGATGAGGAATCGATTGCCACGCTGCGAACCATGTATCTGACTCTACCCATACCCCCAAGGCAAAAGAGACCCACTTCAAAATTATGACTGACATCTACCCATCTAAGGAATTATCGAGGGTACGCTTTAATTTTGAAGATAATATTTGTACATTTTGTGAAGACAACATTGAAACCACTGACCATATATTTTTTCTCCTTCTCATTCCATCGTCACCAGTTTCCTTCTCAAAAGATGATATAACATTCTGTTTACTTATAAGCAACATAACAGATGAACTCTGTGTCAATGTTCTTTTAGGCCTGGCCAAGTTCTTCATTCACAAGAACAGAATGCAAAAATGCTCCCCAAATTTTAATGTCTTCATAAACGATTTTGAAATATAAAAAAAAAAAAAAAAAAATCCTTAAAACTTATGGAAAAATCCAAAAACTAAAAAATATAGTTACCCATGTCCGAGGTTCCTTTTTTTTTTGGTAAAAAAAAAAAAACAAAAAAAAAAAAACAACTTGATTACATGTTACATTCCCCTTGCAATTTTTTTTTTTTTTTTTCGTTTTAATTTCTTATTTGTCTATCTATTGATTTAATTACTTCCTTTTAATTTCTTTTTTTGTCTCGCACTGTAAATTTCTCACAAACCTGTAACACTATTAACTTCTCATTACATACAGAACAAATGTCCTGATGTCCGTTGCTTCCTCATCCCTGGTTGTTTCATTGACATTCAGTTCTACCTTGCTATGTTTATTTGTACATTTGTATATTTGGGTGTACTATTTATGTTCAATTAAAAACAGTTTGATGTCTGAGATTCCTTGTGAACCGCCAACTTAATTACATGTTATATTCCCCTCACAATTTTTTTTTTTCGTTTTTAATTTTATTTTTCTATCTATTTATTTAATTATATCCTTTTAATTTTCTTTTTTTGTCTAGCATTAAAAATTTCTCGCAAACCGTTAACACTATTAACTTCTGATTACTTACAGCACGAATGCGCTTATGCCCCCCCACCCATCCCGCTTTTTCCGTACGGAGGCAGACACTGAGATCGAAAGCAAATGGGTGTCATTGAAATGCAGTAACAGGGTGATAACAGCCGTGTTCGAAGTGTGTAGGGGCTTATAGTAGAGCAGAAGCACGTCACGCAATTCACCTGAGTTCGGAGGATCGGGAGTACCAGGGCCCATAGCGGAGAAGCGGAAGAGCGGAGTTATGTGTCTCTTCTCAAAGGCGGGGAAGCTGGGGGGCAGCAGGACCCCTTAGACCGGCTAATGTGAGCCTACTCCGGACAGATATCACCCGGAGTTATGACTGGAGCTCCCGGACCTCTGGGCACACACATATATGAATGAGTGGATGAGCTAATGTTGGTTTGGTTGTGGATACGTTTCGGCCAATGCTATCAGCACAGCTATGATTATCCCCAGAACGTTGAGAACGAGCTCCCGGAACTCCAGACATGCGTATATAAAAGAGTGGAATTAAGGTGTGTGTGTGTGTGTGTGTGTGTGTGTGTGTGTGTGTATACGTGTGGGACAGAAGTAATGTTGGGGACAGAAATTGTTATTAGCCTGCTGGCAGATGACACAACCTTAGTTTTGAAAAATGAACATCAAGTCCCAATAAGTGCCGAAAACAACCAAAACATTCTCCAAGGCTTCAGGATTGTCATTAAACTTAAAGAAATGCAAACTTCTTGCGCTGCATGACTCGCCACTAAAGGAAATCAGCGATGTTTCCATGAAATCAGAAATAAAATACTTGAGCATTTTCCTATCCAAGGACCAAACGTTAAATCAATCCAGGAACATTGAATCTAAACTGAATCAAAGTAAAGCTTAATTCTAATATATGGCTCCAGAGAGATTTATCAATATTAGGCCGGATATATTTGACTAAAATGGATGTGTTTATCCAGATGTATATACCCAGCGTATTCCAATGCTGCTCCAAATCAACTCGTAAAATCTGTTAACCAAATCAATTTCAACTTTATCTGGAGGAACAGACCACACCATCTAAGAAAAATCACATATGGTGAAAGAAACAAGTGAAGGAGGGCTGAAAGTGATAGAGTCGGACTGCTTGAATGGGACATTGAAGGTGAACTGGTTGAAATCCTGGATCAAACCTCATCGTTCTTTCTGGTATTGTACTCCAAACTACTTATTCAACAAAGTCGGCGGCCTGAGTCTTCTGCTTATCTCTGACTTGGATATCAACAAGATTCCTGTCAAATGTTCAGAGTTCCATAAACAAATATTATTATACTGGAAAATGATATACGTACACAATTTCTCACCACACAGTATAATAGTTTGGAACAATCGATATGTACTGCATGGCAACAAACCTCTGTTTTACAAGGAATGCTTTGAGAAAGGTATATGGTCGATAATTGACTTGATGGATGACACTGGCAGTCCTCTGGACAATGAGCAGTTCTGTACTACACACAGATTCAAGCCTCCCATATTAGAGTTGCTAAAGTTACGAAACGCACTGCCTCGACAATTTGTATTCCTGACCAAAAATATAATGACGCACCGAACCGTACAACCACAGTTACCCCGACTATCACTCCAGGGAATCTCAATTGTGGACAGAAAGCGCGGCAACTCCTTTATTAGGAAATGTTTCACAGGAAACTTATTCCCTGGACGTCAAAAAAAAAAAAAAGGATATTTTAAATAAATTTGATGAGGAATCGATTGCCACGCTGCGAACCATGTATCTGACTCTACCCATACCCCCAAGGCAAAAGAGACCCACTTCAAAATTATGACTGACATCTACCCATCTAAGGAATTATCGAGGGTACGCTTTAATTTTGAAGATAATATTTGTACATTTTGTGAAGACAACATTGAAACCACTGACCATATATTTTTTCTCCTTCTCATTCCATCGTCACCAGTTTCCTTCTCAAAAGATGATATAACATTCTGTTTACTTATAAGCAACATAACAGATGAACTCTGTGTCAATGTTCTTTTAGGCCTGGCCAAGTTCTTCATTCACAAGAACAGAATGCAAAAATGCTCCCCAAATTTTAATGTCTTCATAAACGATTTTGAAATATAAAAAAAAAAAAAAAAAAATCCTTAAAACTTATGGAAAAATCCAAAAACTAAAAAATATAGTTACCCATGTCCGAGGTTCCTTTTTTTTTTGGTAAAAAAAAAAAAACAAAAAAAAAAAAACAACTTGATTACATGTTACATTCCCCTTGCAATTTTTTTTTTTTTTTTCGTTTTAATTTCTTATTTGTCTATCTATTGATTTAATTACTTCCTTTTAATTTCTTTTTTTGTCTCGCACTGTAAATTTCTCACAAACCTGTAACACTATTAACTTCTCATTACATACAGAACAAATGTCCTGATGTCCGTTGCTTCCTCATCCCTGGTTGTTTCATTGACATTCAGTTCTACCTTGCTATGTTTATTTGTACATTTGTATATTTGGGTGTACTATTTATGTTCAATTAAAAACAGTTTGATGTCTGAGATTCCTTGTGAACCGCCAACTTAATTACATGTTATATTCCCCTCACAATTTTTTTTTTTCGTTTTTAATTTTATTTTTCTATCTATTTATTTAATTATATCCTTTTAATTTTCTTTTTTTGTCTAGCATTAAAAATTTCTCGCAAACCGTTAACACTATTAACTTCTGATTACTTACACCACGAATGCGCTTATGCCCCCCCACCCATCCCGCTTTTTCCGTACGGAGGCAGACACTGAGATCGAAAGCAAATGGGTGTCATTGAAATGCAGTAACAGGGTGATAACAGCCGTGTTCGAAGTGTGTAGGGGCTTATAGGAGAGCAGAAGCACGTCACGCAATTCACCTGAGTTCGGAGGATCGGGAGTACCAGGGCCCATAGCGGAGAAGCGGAAGAGCGGAGTTATGTGTCTCTTCTCAAAGGCCGGGAAGCTGGGGGGCAGCAGGACCCCTTAGAGCGGCTAATGTGAGCCTTCTCCGGACATAGATCACCCGGACTTATGACTGGAGCTCCCGGACCTCCGGGCACACACATATGTGAATGAGTGGATGAGCTAATGTCGGTTTGGTTGTGGATACGTTTCGGCCAATGCTATCAGCACAGCTATGATTATCCCCAGAACGTTGAGAACGAGCTCCCGGAACTCCAGACATGCGTATATAAAAGAGTGGAATTAAGGTGTGTGTGTGTGTGTGTGTGTGTGTGTGTGTGTGTATACGTGTGGGACAGAAGTAATGTTGGGGACAGAAATTGTTATTAGCCTGCTGGCAGATGACACAACCTTAGTTTTGAAAAATGAACATCAAGTCCCAATAAGTGCTGAAAAAAACCAAAACATTCTCCAAGGCTTCAGGATTGTCATTAAACTTAAAGAAATGCAAACTTCTTGCGCTGCATGACTCGCCACTAAAGGAAATCAGCGATGTTTCTATGAAATCAGAAATAAAATACTTGAGCATTTTCCTATCCAAGGACCAAACGTTAAATCAATCCAGGAACATTGAATCTAAACTGAATCAAAGTAAAGCTTAATTCTAATATATGGCTCCAGAGAGATTTATCAATATTAGGCCGGATATATTTGACTAAAATGGATGTGTTTATCCAGATGTATATACCCAGCGTATTCCAATGCTGCTCCAAATCAACTCGTAAAATCTGTTAACCAAATCAATTTCAACTTTATCTGGAGGAACAGACCACACCATCTAAGAAAAATCACATATGGTGAAAGAAACAAGTGAAGGAGGGCTGAAAGTGATAGAGTCGGACTGCTTGAATGGGACATTGAAGGTGAACTGGTTGAAATCCTGGATCAAACCTCATCGTTCTTTCTGGTATTGTACTCCAAACTACTTATTCAACAAAGTCGGCGGCCTGAGTCTTCTGCTTATCTCTGACTTGGATATCAACAAGATTCCTGTCAAATGTTCAGAGTTCCATAAACAAATATTATTATACTGGAAAATGATATACGTACACAATTTCTCACCACACAGTATAATAGTTTGGAACAATCGATATGTACTGCATGGCAACAAACCTCTGTTTTACAAGGAATGCTTTGAGAAAGGTATATGGTCGATAATTGACTTGATGGATGACACTGGCAGTCCTCTGGACAATGAGCAGTTCTGTACTACACACAGATTCAAGCCTCCCATATTAGAGTTGCTAAAGTTACGAAACGCACTGCCTCGACAATTTGTATTCCTGACCAAAAATATAATGACGCACCGAACCGTACAACCACAGTTACCCCGACTATCACTCCAGGGAATCTCAATTGTGGACAGAAAGCGCGGCAACTCCTTTATTAGGAAATGTTTCACAGGAAACTTATTCCCTGGACGTCAAAAAAAAAAAAAAGGATATTTTAAATAAATTTGATGAGGAATCGATTGCCACGCTGCGAACCATGTATCTGACTCTACCCATACCCCCAAGGCAAAAGAGACCCACTTCAAAATTATGACTGACATCTACCCATCTAAGGAATTATCGAGGGTACGCTTTAATTTTGAAGATAATATTTGTACATTTTGTGAAGACAACATTGAAACCACTGACCATATATTTTTTCTCCTTCTCATTCCATCGTCACCAGTTTCCTTCTCAAAAGATGATATAACATTCTGTTTACTTATAAGCAACATAACAGATGAACTCTGTGTCAATGTTCTTTTAGGCCTGGCCAAGTTCTTCATTCACAAGAACAGAATGCAAAAATGCTCCCCAAATTTTAATGTCTTCATAAACGATTTTGAAATATAAAAAAAAAAAAAAAAAAATCCTTAAAACTTATGGAAAAATCCAAAAACTAAAAAATATAGTTACCCATGTCCGAGGTTCCTTTTTTTTTTGGTAAAAAAAAAAAAACAAAAAAAAAAAAACAACTTGATTACATGTTACATTCCCCTTGCAATTTTTTTTTTTTTTTTTCGTTTTAATTTCTTATTTGTCTATCTATTGATTTAATTACTTCCTTTTAATTTCTTTTTTTGTCTCGCACTGTAAATTTCTCACAAACCTGTAACACTATTAACTTCTCATTACATACAGAACAAATGTCCTGATGTCCGTTGCTTCCTCATCCCTGGTTGTTTCATTGACATTCAGTTCTACCTTGCTATGTTTATTTGTACATTTGTATATTTGGGTGTACTATTTATGTTCAATTAAAAACAGTTTGATGTCTGAGATTCCTTGTGAACCGCCAACTTAATTACATGTTATATTCCCCTCACAATTTTTTTTTTTCGTTTTTAATTTTATTTTTCTATCTATTTATTTAATTATATCCTTTTAATTTTCTTTTTTTGTCTAGCATTAAAAATTTCTCGCAAACCGTTAACACTATTAACTTCTGATTACTTACAGCACGAATGCGCTTATGCCCCCCCACCCATCCCGCTTTTTCCGTACGGAGGCAGACACTGAGATCGAAAGCAAATGGGTGTCATTGAAATGCAGTAACAGGGTGATAACAGCCGTGTTCGAAGTGTGTAGGGGCTTATAGTAGAGCAGAAGCACGTCACGCAATTCACCTGAGTTCGGAGGATCGGGAGTACCAGGGCCCATAGCGGAGAAGCGGAAGAGCGGAGTTATGTGTCTCTTCTCAAAGGCGGGGAAGCTGGGGGGCAGCAGGACCCCTTAGACCGGCTAATGTGAGCCTACTCCGGACAGATATCACCCGGAGTTATGACTGGAGCTCCCGGACCTCTGGGCACACACATATATGAATGAGTGGATGAGCTAATGTTGGTTTGGTTGTGGATACGTTTCGGCCAATGCTATCAGCACAGCTATGATTATCCCCAGAACGTTGAGAACGAGCTCCCGGAACTCCAGACATGCGTATATAAAAGAGTGGAATTAAGGTGTGTGTGTGTGTGTGTGTGTGTGTGTGTGTGTGTGTATACGTGTGGGACAGAAGTAATGTTGGGGACAGAAATTGTTATTAGCCTGCTGGCAGATGACACAACCTTAGTTTTGAAAAATGAACATCAAGTCCCAATAAGTGCTGAAAAAAACCAAAACATTCTCCAAGGCTTCAGGATTGTCATTAAACTTAAAGAAATGCAAACTTCTTGCGCTGCATGACTCGCCACTAAAGGAAATCAGCGATGTTTCTATGAAATCAGAAATAAAATACTTGAGCATTTTCCTATCCAAGGACCAAACGTTAAATCAATCCAGGAACATTGAATCTAAACTGAATCAAAGTAAAGCTTAATTCTAATATATGGCTCCAGAGAGATTTATCAATATTAGGCCGGATATATTTGACTAAAATGGATGTGTTTATCCAGATGTATATACCCAGCGTATTCCAATGCTGCTCCAAATCAACTCGTAAAATCTGTTAACCAAATCAATTTCAACTTTATCTGGAGGAACAGACCACACCATCTAAGAAAAATCACATATGGTGAAAGAAACAAGTGAAGGAGGGCTGAAAGTGATAGAGTCGGACTGCTTGAATGGGACATTGAAGGTGAACTGGTTGAAATCCTGGATCAAACCTCATCGTTCTTTCTGGTATTGTACTCCAAACTACTTATTCAACAAAGTCGGCGGCCTGAGTCTTCTGCTTATCTCTGACTTGGATATCAACAAGATTCCTGTCAAATGTTCAGAGTTCCATAAACAAATATTATTATACTGGAAAATGATATACGTACACAATTTCTCACCACACAGTATAATAGTTTGGAACAATCGATATGTACTGCATGGCAACAAACCTCTGTTTTACAAGGAATGCTTTGAGAAAGGTATATGGTCGATAATTGACTTGATGGATGACACTGGCAGTCCTCTGGACAATGAGCAGTTCTGTACTACACACAGATTCAAGCCTCCCATATTAGAGTTGCTAAAGTTACGAAACGCACTGCCTCGACAATTTGTATTCCTGACCAAAAATATAATGACGCACCGAACCGTACAACCACAGTTACCCCGACTATCACTCCAGGGAATCTCAATTGTGGACAGAAAGCGCGGCAACTCCTTTATTAGGAAATGTTTCACAGGAAACTTATTCCCTGGACGTCAAAAAAAAAAAAAAGGATATTTTAAATAAATTTGATGAGGAATCGATTGCCACGCTGCGAACCATGTATCTGACTCTACCCATACCCCCAAGGCAAAAGAGACCCACTTCAAAATTATGACTGACATCTACCCATCTAAGGAATTATCGAGGGTACGCTTTAATTTTGAAGATAATATTTGTACATTTTGTGAAGACAACATTGAAACCACTGACCATATATTTTTTCTCCTTCTCATTCCATCGTCACCAGTTTCCTTCTCAAAAGATGATATAACATTCTGTTTACTTATAAGCAACATAACAGATGAACTCTGTGTCAATGTTCTTTTAGGCCTGGCCAAGTTCTTCATTCACAAGAACAGAATGCAAAAATGCTCCCCAAATTTTAATGTCTTCATAAACGATTTTGAAATATAAAAAAAAAAAAAAAAAAATCCTTAAAACTTATGGAAAAATCCAAAAACTAAAAAATATAGTTACCCATGTCCGAGGTTCCTTTTTTTTTTGGTAAAAAAAAAAAAACAAAAAAAAAAAAACAACTTGATTACATGTTACATTCCCCTTGCAATTTTTTTTTTTTTTTTTCGTTTTAATTTCTTATTTGTCTATCTATTGATTTAATTACTTCCTTTTAATTTCTTTTTTTGTCTCGCACTGTAAATTTCTCACAAACCTGTAACACTATTAACTTCTCATTACATACAGAACAAATGTCCTGATGTCCGTTGCTTCCTCATCCCTGGTTGTTTCATTGACATTCAGTTCTACCTTGCTATGTTTATTTGTACATTTGTATATTTGGGTGTACTATTTATGTTCAATTAAAAACAGTTTGATGTCTGAGATTCCTTGTGAACCGCCAACTTAATTACATGTTATATTCCCCTCACAATTTTTTTTTTTCGTTTTTAATTTTATTTTTCTATCTATTTATTTAATTATATCCTTTTAATTTTCTTTTTTTGTCTAGCATTAAAAATTTCTCGCAAACCGTTAACACTATTAACTTCTGATTACTTACACCACGAATGCGCTTATGCCCCCCCACCCATCCCGCTTTTTCCGTACGGAGGCAGACACTGAGATCGAAAGCAAATGGGTGTCATTGAAATGCAGTAACAGGGTGATAACAGCCGTGTTCGAAGTGTGTAGGGGCTTATAGTAGAGCAGAAGCACGTCACGCAATTCACCTGAGTTCGGAGGATCGGGAGTACCAGGGCCCATAGCGGAGAAGCGGAAGAGCGGAGTTATGTGTCTCTTCTCAAAGGCGGGGAAGCTGGGGGGCAGCAGGACCCCTTAGACCGGCTAATGTGAGCCTACTCCGGACAGATATCACCCGGAGTTATGACTGGAGCTCCCGGACGTCTGGGCACACACATATATGAATGAGTGGATGAGCTAATGTTGGTTTGGTTGTGGATACGTTTCGGCCAATGCTATCAGCACAGCTATGATTATCCCCAGAACGTTGAGAACGAGCTCCCGGAACTCCAGACATGCGTATATAAAAGAGTGGAATTAAGGTGTGTGTGTGTGTGTGTGTGTGTGTGTGTGTGTGTGTATACGTGTGGGACAGAAGTAATGTTGGGGACAGAAATTGTTATTAGCCTGCTGGCAGATGACACAACCTTAGTTTTGAAAAATGAACATCAAGTCCCAATAAGTGCTGAAAAAAACCAAAACATTCTCCAAGGCTTCAGGATTGTCATTAAACTTAAAGAAATGCAAACTTCTTGCGCTGCATGACTCGCCACTAAAGGAAATCAGCGATGTTTCTATGAAATCAGAAATAAAATACTTGAGCATTTTCCTATCCAAGGACCAAACGTTAAATCAATCCAGGAACATTGAATCTAAACTGAATCAAAGTAAAGCTTAATTCTAATATATGGCTCCAGAGAGATTTATCAATATTAGGCCGGATATATTTGACTAAAATGGATGTGTTTATCCAGATGTATATACCCAGCGTATTCCAATGCTGCTCCAAATCAACTCGTAAAATCTGTTAACCAAATCAATTTCAACTTTATCTGGAGGAACAGACCACACCATCTAAGAAAAATCACATATGGTGAAAGAAACAAGTGAAGGAGGGCTGAAAGTGATAGAGTCGGACTGCTTGAATGGGACATTGAAGGTGAACTGGTTGAAATCCTGGATCAAACCTCATCGTTCTTTCTGGTATTGTACTCCAAACTACTTATTCAACAAAGTCGGCGGCCTGAGTCTTCTGCTTATCTCTGACTTGGATATCAACAAGATTCCTGTCAAATGTTCAGAGTTCCATAAACAAATATTATTATACTGGAAAATGATATACGTACACAATTTCTCACCACACAGTATAATAGTTTGGAACAATCGATATGTACTGCATGGCAACAAACCTCTGTTTTACAAGGAATGCTTTGAGAAAGGTATATGGTCGATAATTGACTTGATGGATGACACTGGCAGTCCTCTGGACAATGAGCAGTTCTGTACTACACACAGATTCAAGCCTCCCATATTAGAGTTGCTAAAGTTACGAAACGCACTGCCTCGACAATTTGTATTCCTGACCAAAAATATAATGACGCACCGAACCGTACAACCACAGTTACCCCGACTATCACTCCAGGGAATCTCAATTGTGGACAGAAAGCGCGGCAACTCCTTTATTAGGAAATGTTTCACAGGAAACTTATTCCCTGGACGTCAAAAAAAAAAAAAAGGATATTTTAAATAAATTTGATGAGGAATCGATTGCCACGCTGCGAACCATGTATCTGACTCTACCCATACCCCCAAGGCAAAAGAGACCCACTTCAAAATTATGACTGACATCTACCCATCTAAGGAATTATCGAGGGTACGCTTTAATTTTGAAGATAATATTTGTACATTTTGTGAAGACAACATTGAAACCACTGACCATATATTTTTTCTCCTTCTCATTCCATCGTCACCAGTTTCCTTCTCAAAAGATGATATAACATTCTGTTTACTTATAAGCAACATAACAGATGAACTCTGTGTCAATGTTCTTTTAGGCCTGGCCAAGTTCTTCATTCACAAGAACAGAATGCAAAAATGCTCCCCAAATTTTAATGTCTTCATAAACGATTTTGAAATATAAAAAAAAAAAAAAAAAATCCTTAAAACTTATGGAAAAATCCAAAAACTAAAAAATATAGTTACCCATGTCCGAGGTTCCTTTTTTTTTTGGTAAAAAAAAAAAACAAAAAAAAAAAAACAACTTGATTACATGTTACATTCCCCTTGCAATTTTTTTTTTTTTTTTTTCGTTTTAATTTCTTATTTGTCTATCTATTGATTTAATTACTTCCTTTTAATTTCTTTTTTTGTCTCGCACTGTAAATTTCTCACAAACCTGTAACACTATTAACTTCTCATTACATACAGAACAAATGTCCTGATGTCCGTTGCTTCCTCATCCCTGGTTGTTTCATTGACATTCAGTTCTACCTTGCTATGTTTATTTGTACATCTGTATATTTGGGTGTACTATTTATGTTCAATTAAAAACAGTTTGATGTCTGAGATTCCTTGTGAACCGCCAACTTAATTACATGTTATATTCCCCTCACAATTTTTTTTTTTCGTTTTTAATTTTATTTTTCTATCTATTTATTTAATTATATCCTTTTAATTTTCTTTTTTTGTCTAGCATTAAAAATTTCTCGCAAACCGTTAACACTATTAACTTCTGATTACTTACACCACGAATGCGCTTATGCCCCCCCACCCATCCCGCTTTTTCCGTACGGAGGCAGACACTGAGATCGAAAGCAAATGGGTGTCATTGAAATGCAGTAACAGGGTGATAACAGCCGTGTTCGAAGTGTGTAGGGGCTTATAGGAGAGCAGAAGCACGTCACGCAATTCACCTGAGTTCGGAGGATCGGGAGTACCAGGGCCCATAGCGGAGAAGCGGAAGAGCGGAGTTATGTGTCTCTTCTCAAAGGCCGGGAAGCTGGGGGGCAGCAGGACCCCTTAGAGCGGCTAATGTGAGCCTTCTCCGGACATAGATCACCCGGACTTATGACTGGAGCTCCCGGACCTCCGGGCACACACATATGTGAATGAGTGGATGAGCTAATGTCGGTTTGGTTGTGGATACGTTTCGGCCAATGCTATCAGCACAGCTATGATTATCCCCAGAACGTTGAGAACGAGCTCCCGGAACTCCAGACATGCGTATATAAAAGAGTGGAATTAAGGTGTGTGTGTGTGTGTGTGTGTGTGTGTGTGTGTGTATACGTGTGGGACAGAAGTAATGTTGGGGACAGAAATTGTTATTAGCCTGCTGGCAGATGACACAACCTTAGTTTTGAAAAATGAACATCAAGTCCCAATAAGTGCTGAAAAAAACCAAAACATTCTCCAAGGCTTCAGGATTGTCATTAAACTTAAAGAAATGCAAACTTCTTGCGCTGCATGACTCGCCACTAAAGGAAATCAGCGATGTTTCTATGAAATCAGAAATAAAATACTTGAGCATTTTCCTATCCAAGGACCAAACGTTAAATCAATCCAGGAACATTGAATCTAAACTGAATCAAAGTAAAGCTTAATTCTAATATATGGCTCCAGAGAGATTTATCAATATTAGGCCGGATATATTTGACTAAAATGGATGTGTTTATCCAGATGTATATACCCAGCGTATTCCAATGCTGCTCCAAATCAACTCGTAAAATCTGTTAACCAAATCAATTTCAACTTTATCTGGAGGAACAGACCACACCATCTAAGAAAAATCACATATGGTGAAAGAAACAAGTGAAGGAGGGCTGAAAGTGATAGAGTCGGACTGCTTGAATGGGACATTGAAGGTGAACTGGTTGAAATCCTGGATCAAACCTCATCGTTCTTTCTGGTATTGTACTCCAAACTACTTATTCAACAAAGTCGGCGGCCTGAGTCTTCTGCTTATCTCTGACTTGGATATCAACAAGATTCCTGTCAAATGTTCAGAGTTCCATAAACAAATATTATTATACTGGAAAATGATATACGTACACAATTTCTCACCACACAGTATAATAGTTTGGAACAATCGATATGTACTGCATGGCAACAAACCTCTGTTTTACAAGGAATGCTTTGAGAAAGGTATATGGTCGATAATTGACTTGATGGATGACACTGGCAGTCCTCTGGACAATGAGCAGTTCTGTACTACACACAGATTCAAGCCTCCCATATTAGAGTTGCTAAAGTTACGAAACGCACTGCCTCGACAATTTGTATTCCTGACCAAAAATATAATGACGCACCGAACCGTACAACCACAGTTACCCCGACTATCACTCCAGGGAATCTCAATTGTGGACAGAAAGCGCGGCAACTCCTTTATTAGGAAATGTTTCACAGGAAACTTATTCCCTGGACGTCAAAAAAAAAAAAAAGGATATTTTAAATAAATTTGATGAGGAATCGATTGCCACGCTGCGAACTATGTATCTGACTCTACCCATACCCCCAAGGCAAAAGAGACCCACTTCAAAATTATGACTGACATCTACCCATCTAAGGAATTATCGAGGGTACGCTTTAATTTTGAAGATAATATTTGTACATTTTGTGAAGACAACATTGAAACCACTGACCATATATTTTTTCTCCTTCTCATTCCATCGTCACCAGTTTCCTTCTCAAAAGATGATATAACATTCTGTTTACTTATAAGCAACATAACAGATGAACTCTGTGTCAATGTTCTTTTAGGCCTGGCCAAGTTCTTCATTCACAAGAACAGAATGCAAAAATGCTCCCCAAATTTTAATGTCTTCATAAACGATTTTGAAATATAAAAAAAAAAAAAAAAATCCTTAAAACTTATGGAAAAATCCGAAAACAAAAAAATATAGTTACCCATGTCCGAGGTTCCTTTTTTTTTTGGTAAAAAAAAAACAAAAAACAAAAAAAACAACTTGATTACATGTTACATTCCCCTTGCAATTTTTTTTTTTTTTTTTCGTTTTAATTTCTTATTTGTCTATCTATTGATTTAATTACTTCCTTTTAATTTCTTTTTTTGTCTCGCACTGTAAATTTCTCACAAACCTGTAACACTATTAACTTCTCATTACATACAGAACAAATGTCCTGATGTCCGTTGCTTCCTCATCCCTGGTTGTTTCATTGACATTCAGTTCTACCTTGCTATGTTTATTTGTACATTTGTATATTTGGGTGTACTATTTATGTTCAATTAAAAACAGTTTGATGTCTGAGATTCCTTGTGAACCGCCAACTTAATTACATGTTATATTCCCCTCACAATTTTTTTTTTTCGTTTTTAATTTTATTTTTCTATCTATTTATTTAATTATATCCTTCTAATTTTCTTTTTTTGTCTAGCATTAAAAATTTCTCGCAAACCGTTAACACTATTAACTTCTGATTACTTACAGCACGAATGCGCTTATGCCCCCCCACCCATCCCGCTTTTTCCGTACGGAGGCAGACACTGAGATCGAAAGCAAATGGGTGTCATTGAAATGCAGTAACAGGGTGATAACAGCCGTGTTCGAAGTGTGTAGGGGCTTATAGGAGAGCAGAAGCACGTCACGCAATTCACCTGAGTTCGGAGGATCGGGAGTACCAGGGCCCATAGCGGAGAAGCGGAAGAGCGGAGTTATGTGTCTCTTCTCAAAGGCGGGGAAGCTGGGGGGCAGCAGGACCCCTTAGACCGGCTAAGGTGAGCCTACTCCGGACAGAGATCACCCGGAGTTATGACTGGAGCTCCCGGACCTCTGGGCACACACATATGTGAATGACTGGATGAGCTAATGTTGGTTTGGTTGTGGATACGTTTCGGCCAATGCTATCAGCACAGCGATGATGAGTTCAGGTGTGTCTGTGTGTGTTTGTGTGTTTGTGTGTGTGTGTGTGTGTGTGTGTGTGTGTGCGTGTGTTTGTGTGTGTGTGAGAGTTTGTTTTTGTGGGTTGGGGGGGGTTCCCGCGGACACGGAGTACCAGGGCCTGGAGCGGATGAGGTGAGGAGCGGAGGAGAGCAGAAGCCCGGACCGTGATTCGCTTGTGTCCAGCGGTTCGGGAGTTCCAGGGCCCGAAACGGAGGAGCGGAGGAGCGGAGGAGCGGAGGAGCGGAGGAGCGGAGGAGCGGAGGACAGCAAAACCCCTTTCT
>NW_028234124.1:7500-12500 GCF_037954325.1 Fistularia commersonii | reverse complement strand
GGGCCAGTTTTTTTGCTCTTCTGCTCTCCTCCCCTCCTCCGCTTCTTCGCTCCCCCGCTTTGGACCCTGGAACTCTTGAACAGGGCCGGGCTTCTGCCCTCCGCCTCTCCTCTGCTCATCCGCTCCAGGCCCTGGCACTCCCTGTGATCCAGTCATTCGCATGTGCGTGCCCGGAGGTCCGGGAGCTCCACTCAAACGTCCGGGGGGGGTAAGGGTAAGGGGTCCTGTCCCTCTCCCCCCCTCCTCGCCGCCTCTGAGAAGAGAAACATCTCCTCCACTCCTCCGCTCCTCCGCTGCGGAACCAGGTATTACCGATCCGCCGGACTCAGGCGAATTGCAGAAAGGGGTTTTGCCGTCCTCCGCTCCTCCGCTCCTCCGTTTCGGGCCCTGGAACTCCCGAACCGCTGGACACAAGCGAATCACGGTCCGGGCTTCTGCTCTCCTCCGCTCCTCACCTCATCCGCTCCAGGCCCTGGTACTCCGTGTCCGCGGGAACCCCCCCCAACCCACAAAAACAAACTCTCACACACACACAAACACACGCACACACACACACACACACACACACACAAACACACAAACACACACAGACACACCTGAACTCATCATCGCTGTGCTGATAGCATTGGCCGAAACGTATCCACAACCAAACCGACATTAGCTCATCCACTCATTCACATATGTGTGTGCCCAGAGGTCCGGGAGCTCCAGTCATAAGTCCGGGTGATCTATGTCCGGAGAAGGCTCACATTAGCCGGTCTAAGGGGTCCTGCTGCCCCCCAGCTTCCCGGCCTTTGAGAAGAGACACATAACTGCGCTCTTCCGCTTCTCCGCTATGGGCCCTGGTACTCCCGATCCTCCGAACTCAGGTGAATTGCGTGACGTGCTTCTGCTCTCCTATAAGCCCCTACACACTTCGAACACGGCTGTTATCACCCTGTTACTGCATTTCAATGACACCCATTTGCTTTCGATCTCAGTGTCTGCCACCGTACGGAAAAAGCGGGATGGGTGGGGGGGCATAAGCGCATTCGTGCTGTAAGTAATCAGAAGTTAATAGTGTTAACGGTTTGCGAGAAATTTTTAATGCTAGACAAAAAAAGAAAATTAAAAGGATATAATTAAATAAATAGATAGAAAAATAAAATTAAAAACGAAAAAAAAAAATTGTGAGGGGAATATAACATGTAATTAAGTTGGCGGTTCACAAGGAATCTCAGACATCAAACTGTTTTTAATTGAACATAAATAGTACACCCAAATATACAAATGTACAAATAAACATAGCAAGGTAGAACTGAATGTCAATGAAACAACCAGGGATGAGGAAGCAACGGACATCAGGACATTTGTTCTGTATGTAATGAGAAGTTAATAGTGTTACAGGTTTGTGAGAAATTTACAGTGCGAGACAAAAAAAGAAATTAAAAGGAAGTAATTAAATCAATAGATAGACAAATAAGAAATTAAAACGAAAAAATAAAAAAAAAATTGCAAGGGGAATGTAACATGTAATCAAGTTGTTTTTTTTTTTTTGTTTTTTTTTTTTTACCAAAAAAAAAAGGAACCTCGGACATGGGTAACTATATTTTTTAGTTTTTGGATTTTTCTATAAGTTTTAAGGATTTTTTTTTTTTTTTTTTATATTTCAAAATCGTTTATGAAGACATTAAAATTTGGGGAGCATTTTTGCATTCTGTTCTTGTGAATGAAGAACTTGGCCAGGCCTAAAAGAACATTGACACAGAGTTCATCTGTTATGTTGCTTATAAGTAAACAGAATGTTATATCATCTTTTGAGAAGGAAACTGGTGACGATGGAATGAGAAGGAGAAAAAATATATGGTCAGTGGTTTCAATGTTGTCTTCACAAAATGTACAAATATTATCTTCAAAATTAAAGCGTACCCTCGATAATTCCTTAGATGGGTAGATGTCAGTCATAATTTTGAAGTGGGTCTCTTTTGCCTTGGGGGTATGGGTAGAGTCAGATACATGGTTCGCAGCGTGGCAATCGATTCCTCATCAAATTTATTTAAAATATCCTTTTTTTTTTTTTTGACGTCCAGGGAATAAGTTTCCTGTGAAACATTTCCTAATAAAGGAGTTGCCGCGCTTTCTGTCCACAATTGAGATTCCCTGGAGTGATAGTCGGGGTAACTGTGGTTGTACGGTTCGGTGCGTCATTATATTTTTGGTCAGGAATACAAATTGTCGAGGCAGTGCGTTTCGTAACTTTAGCAACTCTAATATGGGAGGCTTGAATCTGTGTGTAGTACAGAACTGCTCATTGTCCAGAGGACTGCCAGTGTCATCCATCAAGTCAATTATCGACCATATACCTTTCTCAAAGCATTCCTTGTAAAACAGAGGTTTGTTGCCATGCAGTACATATCGATTGTTCCAAACTATTATACTGTGTGGTGAGAAATTGTGTACGTATATCATTTTCCAGTATAATAATATTTGTTTATGGAACTCTGAACATTTGACAGGAATCTTGTTGATATCCAAGTCAGAGATAAGCAGAAGACTCAGGCCGCCGACTTTGTTGAATAAGTAGTTTGGAGTACAATACCAGAAAGAACGATGAGGTTTGATCCAGGATTTCAACCAGTTCACCTTCAATGTCCCATTCAAGCAGTCCGACTCTATCACTTTCAGCCCTCCTTCACTTGTTTCTTTCACCATATGTGATTTTTCTTAGATGGTGTGGTCTGTTCCTCCAGATAAAGTTGAAATTGATTTGGTTAACAGATTTTACGAGTTGATTTGGAGCAGCATTGGAATACGCTGGGTATATACATCTGGATAAACACATCCATTTTAGTCAAATATATCCGGCCTAATATTGATAAATCTCTCTGGAGCCATATATTAGAATTAAGCTTTACTTTGATTCAGTTTAGATTCAATGTTCCTGGATTGATTTAACGTTTGGTCCTTGGATAGGAAAATGCTCAAGTATTTTATTTCTGATTTCATGGAAACATCGCTGATTTCCTTTAGTGGCGAGTCATGCAGCGCAAGAAGTTTGCATTTCTTTAAGTTTAATGACAATCCTGAAGCCTTGGAGAATGTTTTGGTTGTTTTCGGCACTTATTGGGACTTGATGTTCATTTTTCAAAACTAAGGTTGTGTCATCTGCCAGCAGGCTAATAACAATTTCAGTCCCCAGCACGTCTAACTTTTGGATATCGTTGCTCTTTTCAACATAAACGGCTAGCATTTCGGTAGCAATTATAAATAAATAGGGTGAGATGGGGCAACCTTGGGGGATTCCCACATCAACATGGAAGCTCGGAGTGGTGCCGCTTGGCAGGGTGACACAGCTATGAATATTCTCATAGAGCCCACGGATCACATTCCTGAATATTTAACCAAATCCAAAATGTTCGAGCGTTGCTATGATAAATGGATGTTCGACCGAGTCAAAGGCTTTAGAAAAGTCCAAGAAGGATATGCGGCCATTATCTTCAATGCGATACGCCTCTAAACCCATCGCTCGCCCCGACTCGGGGAATCCTAGAGCCTACTTGCACCCCCGCCCTAACTTAACTCCCTCACTCGTGGAGCTCCCTGAGCTCCACACATCCCGGAGCATCACGCCGACTCATTCACATTTGAATGATTGTCTTTATTTTATGTCCGCTAGATAGAGGCATCCGCACATGCGCATCAGTGGAGCTTCAGGCCGGCTGAGGCATGGACTGAAAATCATAAAGACATGTGTGATGAGCTAAAAGGAAGATAAGCATATTTTTATAATAAATGTAAGAAAGAGAGGGTAATGCAGCCTCAGGGCGGCACTGGCCCGTGTCTCTCCAAGCCTGCCTTTGGGGGGGGGGGGGGCACGGAGCAGTGTCTCCCTGTGCCGGTCCCAAGCCCGGATAAATGCAGAGGGTTGCGTCAGGAGGGGCATCCGGCGTAAAACGTTTGCCAAAACCAAACATGCGAGTCAACCATAACTATACCATACCGGATGGGTCGCGGACCGGGTTAACAACGACCGCCATTGGTACTGATGACCTACAGGGTACTAATGGAAATCGGGCTACTGTGGGTCGAAGAACAAGAAGAAGAAGAAGAGGAGGAGTGCGTGTTCGGAAGCAGAGAGAGAGGAGGAAAGGAAAGAGCCTGGGACTGAGAGTAGGGACTTTGAATATTGGGACTATGACAGGAAAAGGTAGAGAGTTGATGGACACGATGCAGAGAAGGAAGCTGGATATACTGTGTGTCCAGGAGACCAGGTGGAAGGGTAGTAAGGCTAGAAGCTTAGGAGCAGGCTTTAAGTTATACTATTATGGTGCTGACAAGAAGAGAAATGGAGTAGGAGTCATCTTGAAGGAGGAGTTCGTAAGGAACGTCCTAGAGGTGAAAAGAATGTCAGATAGACTTATGAGTCTGAAATTGGAAATTGAAGGTGTGATGCTCAGTGTTGTTAGTGGCTATGCGCCACAGGTGGGATGTGAACCTGAAGAGAAGGAGAAGTTCTGGAATGAGTTGGATGAAGTGATGCAGAATATTCCCAGAAATGAGAGAGTGGTAATTGGTGCAGACTTCAATGGACATGTTGGTGAAGGCAATAGAGGGGATGAAGAAGTGATGGGCAGATATGGTATCCAGGATAGGAATGCAGAGGGACAGATGGTGGTAGATTTTGCAAAAGGGATGGAAATGGGTGTAGTGAATACCTTTTTCCAGAAAAAACAGGAACATAGGGTAACTTATAAGAGCGGAGGTAGGAGCACGCAGGTAGACTACATCTTGTATAGACGAGGTAACCTGAAAGAGATCGGTGACTGCAAAGTAGTTGTAGGTGGGCGTGTAGCCAGACAGCATAGGATGGCGGTTTGTGCGACGACTCTGGTGACAAGGTAGATGACGAGGACAAAGGCAGAGCAGAGGACAAAGTGGTGGAAGCTGAAAAGGGAGGAGCGTTGCACGGTTTTCAGGGAGGAGTTGAGAAAGGGTCTGGGTGGTCAGGGTGAGCTGCCAGA
>NW_028234123.1:0-15000 GCF_037954325.1 Fistularia commersonii | reverse complement strand
CGGGGGGGCATTAAGGGGGGAGAGAGAGAGACATGGAGATTTTCTCAGCCTCTCATTCTTTTTTTTTTTTTTTTTTTAATTGAACATAAATAGTACACGCAAATGTACAAATAAACATGGCAAGGTAGAACTGAATGTCAATGAAACAACCAGGCATGAAGAAGAAAAGGGCATAAGGACATTCGTTCTGTATGTAATCAGAAGTTAATAGTGTTAACGGTTTGTGAGAAATTTACAGTGCTAGACAAAAAAAGTAATTAAAAGGAAATAATTAAATAAATAGATAGACCAATGAAATTAAAACCGAAAAAAAAAAATGCAAGGGGAATACGACATGTAATTAAGTTGGCGATTCACAAGGAATCTCAGACATCAAACTGTATATTTTTTGTTGTTTATATATAAACATATATAAACAAACATATATTGTTTGTTGTTTATTTTTGGGATATATTGAGGAATATTTAATGGAAAGGAGTCACAATCGCTTTTTGACAATGTCGAAGTGTATACGTGGCTATAGAATTTAAAGTTTTCATTGGAAATGATAGCCTCATCTGTAATTTCCTTGTTGTTAAGACGGGCTTCCGCTTTGCTCCGCTCCTCCTCTCCTCCGCTCTTCCGCTCCGGGCCCTGGAACTCCCGATCCGCGGGACTTCGGTGAATTCCGGGCCAGTTTTTTGCTCTTCTGCTCTCCTCCCCTCCTCCGCTTCTTCGCTCCCCCGCTTTGGACCCTGGAACTCTTGAACAGGGCCGGGCTTCTGCCCTCCGCCTCTCCTCTGCTCATCCGCTCCAGGCCCTGGCACTCCCTGTGATCCAGTCATTCGCATGTGCGTGCCCGGAGGTCCGGGAGCTCCACTCAAACGTCCGGGGGGGGTAAGGGTAAGGGGTCCTGTCCCCCCCCCTCGCCGCCTCTGAGAAGAGAAACATCTCCTCCACTCCTCCGCTCCTCCGCTGCGGAACCAGGTATTACCGATCCGCCGGACTCAGGCGAATTGCAGAAAGGGGTTTTGCCGTCCTCCGCTCCTCCGCTCCTCCGTTTCGGGCCCTGGAACTCCCGAACCGCTGGACACAAGCGAATCACGGTCCGGGCTTCTGCTCTCCTCCGCTCCTCACCTCATCCGCTCCAGGCCCTGGTACTCCGTGTCCGCGGGAACCCCCCCCAACCCACAAAAACAAACTCTCACACACACACAAACACACGCACACACACACACACACACACACACACACATACACACGCATACACACACACAAACACACAAACACACAGAGACACACCTGAACTCATCATAGCTGTGCTAATAGCATTGGCCGAAACGTTTCCACAACCAAACCAACATTAGCTCATCCACTCATTCACATATGTGTGTGCCCAGAGGTCCGGGAGCTCCAGTCATAAGTCCGGGTGATCTATGTCCGGAGAAGGCTCACATTAGCCGCTCTAAGGGGTCCTGCTGCCCCCCAGCTTCCCGGCCTTTGAGAAGAGACACATAACTCCGCTCTTCCGCTTCTCCGCTATGGGCCCTGGTACTCCCGATCCTCCGAACTCAGGTGAATTGCGTGACGTGCTTCTGCTCTCCTATAAGCCCCTACACACTTCGAACACGGCTGTTATCACCCTGTTACTGCATTTCAATGACACCCATTTGCTTTCGATCTCAGTGTCTGCCACCGTACGCAAAAAGCGGGGGGTGGGGGGTGGGGGGGCATAAGCGCATTCGTGCTGTAAGTAATCAGAAGTTAATAGTGTTAACGGTTTGCGAGAAATTTTTAATGCTAGACAAAAAAAGAAAATTAAAAGGATATAATTAAATAAATAGATAGAAAAATAAAATTAAAAACGAAAAAAAAAAATTGTGAGGGGAATATAACATGTAATTAAGTTGGCGGTTCACAGGGAATCTCAGACATCAACCTGTTTTTAATTGAACATAAATAGTACACCCAAATATACAAATGTACAAATAAACATAGCAAGGTAGAACTGAATGTCAATGAAACAACCAGGCATGAGGAAGCAACGGACATGAGGACATTTGTTCTGTATGTAATGAGAAGTTAATAGTGTTACAGGTTTGTGAGAAATTTACAGTGCTAGACAAAAAACGAAATTAAAAGGAAATAATTAGATAAATAGATAGACAAATGAAATTAAAACCAAAAAAAAAAAAATGCAAGGGGAATACGACATGTAATTAAGTTGGCGATTCACAAGGAATCTCAGACATCAAACTGTATATTTTTTGTTGTTTATATATAAACATATATAAACAATCATATATTGTTTGTTGTTTATTTTTGGGATATATTGAGGAATATTTAATGGAAAGGAGTCACAATCGCTTTTTGACAATGTCGAAGTGTATACGTGGCTATAGAATTTAAAGTTTTCATTAGAAATTATAGCCTCATCTGTAATTTCCTTGTTGTTAAGACGGGCTTAGCTTTGCTCCGCTCCTCCTCTCCTCCGCTCCTCCGCTCTTCCGCTCCGGGCCCTGGAACTCCCGATCCGCGGGACTTCGGTGAATTCCGGGCCAGTTTTTTGCTCTTCTGCTCTCCTCCCCTCCTCCGCTTCTTCGCTCCCCCGCTTTGGACCCTGGAACTCTTGAACAGGGCCGGGCTTCTGCCCTCCGCCTCTCCTCTGCTCATCCGCTCCAGGCCCTGGCACTCCCTGTGATCCAGTCATTCGCATGTGCGTGCCCGGAGGTCCGGGAGCTCCACTCAAACGTCCGGGGGGGATAAGGGTAAGGGGTCCTGCCCCCCCCCCCTCGCCGCCTCTGAGAAGAGAAACATCTCCTCCACTCCTCCGCTCATCCGCTGCGGAACCAGGTACTACCGATCCGCCGGACTCAGGCGAATTGCAGAAAGGGGTTTTGCTGTCCTCCGCTCCTCCGCTCCTCCGCTCCTCCGCTCCTCCGCTCCTCCGCTCCTCCGCTCCTCCGTTTCGGGCCCTGGAACTCCCGAACCGCTGGACACAAGCGAATCACGGTCCGGGCTTCTGCTCTCCTCCGCTCCTCACCTCATCCGCTCCAGGCCCTGGTACTCCGTGTCCGCGGGAACCCCCCCCAACCCACAAAAACAAACTCTCACACACACACAAACACACGCACACACACACACACACACACACACACACACAAACACACAAACACACACAGACACACCTGAACTCATCATCGCTGTGCTGATAGCATTGGCCGAAACGTATCCACAACCAAACCAACATTAGCTCATCCACTCATTCACATATGTGTGTGCCCAGAGGTCCGGGAGCTCCAGTCATAACTCCGGGTGATCTCTGTCCGGAGTAGGCTCACCTTAGCCGGTCTAAGGGGTCCTGCTGCCCCCCAGCTTCCCCGCCTTTGAGAAGAGACACATAACTCCGCTCTTCCGCTTCTCCGCTATGGGCCCTGGTACTCCCGATCCTCCGAACTCAGGTGAATTGCGTGACGTGCTTCTGCTCTCCTATAAGCCCCTACACACTTCGAACACGGCTGTTATCACCCTGTTACTGCATTTCAATGACACCCATTTGCTTTCGATCTCAGTGTCTGCCTCCGTACGGAAAAAGCGGGATGGGTGGGGGGGCATAAGCGCATTCGTGGTGTAAGTAATCAGAAGTTAATAGTGTTAACGGTTTGCGAGAAATTTTTAATGCTAGACAAAAAAAGAAAATTAAAAGGATATAATTAAATAAATAGATAGAAAAATAAAATTAAAAACGAAAAAAAAAAATTGTGAGGGGAATATAACATGTAATTAAGTTGGCGGTTCACAAGGAATCTCAGACATCAAACTGTTTTTAATTGAACATAAATAGTACACCCAAATATACAAATGTACAAATAAACATAGCAAGGTAGAACTGAATGTCAATGAAACAACCAGGGATGAGGAAGCAACGGACATCAGGACATTTGTTCTGTATGTAATGAGAAGTTAATAGTGTTACAGGTTTGTGAGAAATTTACAGTGCGAGACAAAAAAAGAAATTAAAAGGAAGTAATTAAATCAATAGATAGACAAATAAGAAATTAAAACGAAAAAAAAAAAAAAAAATTGCAAGGGGAATGTAACATGTAATCAAGTTGTTTTTTTTTTTTTTTTTTTTTTTTTTTTACCAAAAAAAAAAGGAACCTCGGACATGGGTAACTATATTTTTTTGTTTTCGGATTTTTCCATAAGTTTTAAGGATTTTTTTTTTTTTTTTTATATTTCAAAATCGTTTATGAAGACATTAAAATTTGGGGAGCATTTTTGCATTCTGTTCTTGTGAATGAAGAACTTGGCCAGGCCTAAAAGAACATTGACACAGAGTTCATCTGTTATGTTGCTTATAAGTAAACAGAATGTTATATCATCTTTTGAGAAGGAAACTGGTGACGATGGAATGAGAAGGAGAAAAAATATATGGTCAGTGGTTTCAATGTTGTCTTCACAAAATGTACAAATATTATCTTCAAAATTAAAGCGTACCCTCGATAATTCCTTAGATGGGTAGATGTCAGTCATAATTTTGAAGTGGGTCTCTTTTGCCTTGGGGGTATGGGTAGAGTCAGATACATAGTTCGCAGCGTGGCAATCGATTCCTCATCAAATTTATTTAAAATATCCTTTTTTTTTTTTTTGACGTCCAGGGAATAAGTTTCCTGTGAAACATTTCCTAATAAAGGAGTTGCTGCGCTTTCTGTCCACAATTGAGATTCCCTGGAGTGATAGTCGGGGTAACTGTGGTTGTACGGTTCGGTGCGTCATTATATTTTTGGTCAGGAATACAAATTGTCGAGGCAGTGCGTTTCGTAACTTTAGCAACTCTAATATGGGAGGCTTGAATCTGTGTGTAGTACAGAACTGCTCATTGTCCAGAGGACTGCCAGTGTCATCCATCAAGTCAATTATCGACCATATACCTTTCTCAAAGCATTCCTTGTAAAACAGAGGTTTGTTGCCATGCAGTACATATCGATTGTTCCAAACTATTATACTGTGTGGTGAGAAATTGTGTACGTATATCATTTTCCAGTATAATAATATTTGTTTATGGAACTCTGAACATTTGACAGGAATCTTGTTGATATCCAAGTCAGAGATAAGCAGAAGACTCAGGCCGCCGACTTTGTTGAATAAGTAGTTTGGAGTACAATACCAGAAAGAACGATGAGGTTTGATCCAGGATTTCAACCAGTTCACCTTCAATGTCCCATTCAAGCAGTCCAACTCTATCACTTTCAGCCCTCCTTCACTTGTTTCTTTCACCATATGTGATTTTTCTTAGATGGTGTGGTCTGTTCCTCCAGATAAAGTTGAAATTGATTTGGTTAACAGATTTTACGAGTTGATTTGGAGCAGCATTGGAATACGCTGGGTATATACATCTGGATAAACACATCCATTTTAGTCAAATATATCCGGCCTAATATTGATAAATCTCTCTGGAGCCATATATTAGAATTAAGCTTTACTTTGATTCAGTTTAGATTCAATGTTCCTGGATTGATTTAACGTTTGGTCCTTGGATAGGAAAATGCTCAAGTATTTTATTTCCGATTTCATAGAAACATCGCTGATTTCCTTTAGTGGCGAGTCATGCAGCGCAAGAAGTTTGCATTTCTTTAAGTTTAATGACAATCCTGAAGCCTTGGAGAATGTTTTGGTTTTTTTCAGCACTTATTGGGACTTGATGTTCATTTTTCAAAACTAAGGTTGTGTCATCTGCCAGCAGGCTAATAACAATTTCTGTCCCCAACATTACTTCTGTCCCACACGTATACACACACACACACACACACACACACACACACACACACACACACACACACACCTTAATTCCACTCTTTTATATACGCATGTCTGGAGTTCCGGGAGCTCGTTCTCAACGTTCTGGGGATAATCATAGCTGTGCTGATAGCATTGGCCGAAACGTATCCACAACCAAACCAACATTAGCTCATCCACTCATTCACATATGTGTGTGCCCAGAGGTCCGGGAGCTCCAGTCATAAGTCCGGGTGATCTATGTCCGGAGAAGACTCACATTAGCCGGTCTAAGGGGTCCTGCTGCCCCCCAGTTTCCCCGCCTTTGAGAAGAGACACATAACTCCGCTCTTCCGCTTCTCCGCTATGGGCCCTGGTACTCCCGATCCTCCGAACTCAGGTGAATTGCGTGACGTGCTTCTGCTCTCCTATAAGCCCCTACACACTTCGAACACGGCTGTTATCACCCTGTTACTGCATTTCAATGACACCCATTTGCTTTCGATCTCAGTGTCTGCCTCCGTACGGAAAAAGCGGGATGGGTGGGGGGGCATAAGCGCATTCGTGGTGTAAGTAATCAGAAGTTAATAGTGTTAACGGTTTGCGAGAAATTTTTAATGCTAGACAAAAAAAGAAAATTAGAAGGATATAATTAAATAAATAGATAGAAAAATAAAATTAAAAACGAAAAAAAAAAATTGTGAGGGGAATATAACATGTAATTAAGTTGGCGGTTCACAAGGAATCTCAGACATCAAACTGTTTTTAATTGAACATAAATAGTACACCCAAATATACAAATGTACAAATAAACATAGCAAGGTAGAACTGAATGTCAATGAAACAACCAGGGATGAGGAAGCAACGGACATCAGGACATTTGTTCTGTATGTAATGAGAAGTTAATAGTGTTACAGGTTTGTGAGAAATTTACAGTGCGAGACAAAAAAAGAAATTAAAAGGAAGTAATTAAATCAATAGATAGACAAATAAGAAATTAAAACGAAAAAAAAAAAAAAAAATTGCAAGGGGAATGTAACATGTAATCAAGTTGTTTTTTTTGTTTTTTTTTTTTTTTTTACCAAAAAAAAAAGGAACCTCGGACATGGGTAACTATATTTTTTTGTTTTCGGATTTTTCCATAAGTTTTAAGGATTTTTTTTTTTTTTTTTTATATTTCAAAATCGTTTATGAAGACATTAAAATTTGGGGAGCATTTTTGCATTCTGTTCTTGTGAATGAAGAACTTGGCCAGGCCTAAAAGAACATTGACACAGAGTTCATCTGTTATGTTGCTTATAAGTAAACAGAATGTTATATCATCTTTTGAGAAGGAAACTGGTGACGATGGAATGAGAAGGAGAAAAAATATATGGTCAGTGGTTTCAATGTTGTCTTCACAAAATGTACAAATATTATCTTCAAAATTAAAGCGTACCCTCGATAATTCCTTAGATGGGTAGATGTCAGTCATAATTTTGAAGTGGGTCTCTTTTGCCTTGGGGGTATGGGTAGAGTCAGATACATAGTTCGCAGCGTGGCAATCGATTCCTCATCAAATTTATTTAAAATATCCTTTTTTTTTTTTTTGACGTCCAGGGAATAAGTTTCCTGTGAAACATTTCCTAATAAAGGAGTTGCCGCGCTTTCTGTCCACAATTGAGATTCCCTGGAGTGATAGTCGGGGTAACTGTGGTTGTACGGTTCGGTGCGTCATTATATTTTTGGTCAGGAATACAAATTGTCGAGGCAGTGCGTTTCGTAACTTTAGCAATTCTAATATGGGAGGCTTGAATCTGTGTGTAGTACAGAACTGCTCATTGTCCAGAGGACTGCCAGTGTCATCCATCAAGTCAATTATCGACCATATACCTTTCTCAAAGCATTCCTTGTAAAACAGAGGTTTGTTGCCATGCAGTACATATCGATTGTTCCAAACTATTATACTGTGTGGTGAGAAATTGTGTACGTATATCATTTTCCAGTATAATAATATTTGTTTATGGAACTCTGAACATTTGACAGGAATCTTGTTGATATCCAAGTCAGAGATAAGCAGAAGACTCAGGCCGCCGACTTTGTTGAATAAGTAGTTTGGAGTACAATACCAGAAAGAACGATGAGGTTTGATCCAGGATTTCAACCAGTTCACCTTCAATGTCCCATTCAAGCAGTCCGACTCTATCACTTTCAGCCCTCCTTCACTTGTTTCTTTCACCATATGTGATTTTTCTTAGATGGTGTGGTCTGTTCCTCCAGATAAAGTTGAAATTGATTTGGTTAACAGATTTTACGAGTTGATTTGGAGCAGCATTGGAATACGCTGGGTATATACATCTGGATAAACACATCCATTTTAGTCAAATATATCCGGCCTAATATTGATAAATCTCTCTGGAGCCATATATTAGAATTAAGCTTTACTTTGATTCAGTTTAGATTCAATGTTCCTGGATTGATTTAACGTTTGGTCCTTGGATAGGAAAATGCTCAAGTATTTTATTTCTGATTTCATAGAAACATCGCTGATTTCCTTTAGTGGCGAGTCATGCAGCGCAAGAAGTTTGCATTTCTTTAAGTTTAATGACAATCCTGAAGCCTTGGAGAATGTTTTGGTTTTTTTCAGCACTTATTGGGACTTGATGTTCATTTTTCAAAACTAAGGTTGTGTCATCTGCCAGCAGGCTAATAACAATTTCTGTCCCCAACATTACTTCTGTCCCACACGTATACACACACACACACACACACACACACACACACACACCTTAATTCCACTCTTTTATATACGCATGTCTGGAGTTCCGGGAGCTCGTTCTCAACGTTCTGGGGATAATCATAGCTGTGCTGATAGCATTGGCCGAAACGTATCCACAACCAAACCAACATTAGCTCATCCACTCATTCACATATGTGTGTGCCCGGAGGTCCGGGAGCTCCAGTCATAAGTCCGGGTGATCTATGTCCGGAGAAGGCTCACATTAGCCGCTCTAAGGGGTCCTGCTGCCCCCCAGCTTCCCGGCCTTTGAGAAGAGACACATAACTCCACTCTTCCGCTTCTCCGCTATGGGCCCTGGTACTCCCGATCCTCCGAACTCAGGTGAATTGCGTGACGTGCTTCTGCTCTCCTATAAGCCCCTACACACTTCGAACACGGCTGTTATCACCCTGTTACTGCATTTCAATGACACCCATTTGCTTTCGATCTCAGTGTCTGCCTCCGTACGGAAAAAGCGGGATGGGTGGGGGGGCATAAGCGCATTCGTGGTGTAAGTAATCAGAAGTTAATAGTGTTAACGGTTTGCGAGAAATTTTTAATGCTAGACAAAAAAAGAAAATTAAAAGGATATAATTAAATAAATAGATAGAAAAATAAAATTAAAAACGAAAAAAAAAAATTGTGAGGGGAATATAACATGTAATTAAGTTGGCGGTTCACAAGGAATCTCAGACATCAAACTGTTTTTAATTGAACATAAATAGTACACCCAAATATACAAATGTACAAATAAACATAGCAAGGTAGAACTGAATGTCAATGAAACAACCAGGGATGAGGAAGCAACGGACATCAGGACATTTGTTCTGTATGTAATGAGAAGTTAATAGTGTTACAGGTTTGTGAGAAATTTACAGTGCGAGACAAAAAAAGAAATTAAAAGGAAGTAATTAAATCAATAGATAGACAAATAAGAAATTAAAACGAAAAAAAAAAAAAAAAAATTGCAAGGGGAATGTAACATGTAATCAAGTTGTTTTTTTTTTTTTGTTTTTTTTTTTTTACCAAAAAAAAAAGGAACCTCGGACATGGGTAACTATATTTTTTAGTTTTTGGATTTTTCCATAAGTTTTAAGGATTTTTTTTTTTTTTTTTATATTTCAAAATCGTTTATGAAGACATTAAAATTTGGGGAGCATTTTTGCATTCTGTTCTTGTGAATGAAGAACTTGGCCAGGCCTAAAAGAACATTGACACAGAGTTCATCTGTTATGTTGCTTATAAGTAAACAGAATGTTATATCATCTTTTGAGAAGGAAACTGGTGACGATGGAATGAGAAGGAGAAAAAATATATGGTCAGTGGTTTCAATGTTGTCTTCACAAAATGTACAAATATTATCTTCAAAATTAAAGCGTACCCTCGATAATTCCTTAGATGGGTAGATGTCAGTCATAATTTTGAAGTGGGTCTCTTTTGCCTTGGGGGTATGGGTAGAGTCAGATACATGGTTCGCAGCGTGGCAATCGATTCCTCATCAAATTTATTTAAAATATCCTTTTTTTTTTTTTTGACGTCCAGGGAATAAGTTTCCTGTGAAACATTTCCTAATAAAGGAGTTGCCGCGCTTTCTGTCCACAATTGAGATTCCCTGGAGTGATAGTCGGGGTAACTGTGGTTGTACGGTTCGGTGCGTCATTATATTTTTGGTCAGGAATACAAATTGTCGAGGCAGTGCGTTTCGTAACTTTAGCAACTCTAATATGGGAGGCTTGAATCTGTGTGTAGTACAGAACTGCTCATTGTCCAGAGGACTGCCAGTGTCATCCATCAAGTCAATTATCGACCATATACCTTTCTCAAAGCATTCCTTGTAAAACAGAGGTTTGTTGCCATGCAGTACATATCGATTGTTCCAAACTATTATACTGTGTGGTGAGAAATTGTGTACGTATATCATTTTCCAGTATAATAATATTTGTTTATGGAACTCTGAACATTTGACAGGAATCTTGTTGATATCCAAGTCAGAGATAAGCAGAAGACTCAGGCCGCCGACTTTGTTGAATAAGTAGTTTGGAGTACAATACCAGAAAGAACGATGAGGTTTGATCCAGGATTTCAACCAGTTCACCTTCAATGTCCCATTCAAGCAGTCCGACTCTATCACTTTCAGCCCTCCTTCACTTGTTTCTTTCACCATATGTGATTTTTCTTAGATGGTGTGGTCTGTTCCTCCAGATAAAGTTGAAATTGATTTGGTTAACAGATTTTACGAGTTGATTTGGAGCAGCATTGGAATACGCTGGGTATATACATCTGGATAAACACATCCATTTTAGTCAAATATATCCGGCCTAATATTGATAAATCTCTCTGGAGCCATATATTAGAATTAAGCTTTACTTTGATTCAGTTTAGATTCAATGTTCCTGGATTGATTTAACGTTTGGTCCTTGGATAGGAAAATGCTCAAGTATTTTATTTCTGATTTCATGGAAACATCGCTGATTTCCTTTAGTGGCGAGTCATGCAGCGCAAGAAGTTTGCATTTCTTTAAGTTTAATGACAATCCTGAAGCCTTGGAGAATGTTTTGGTTGTTTTCGGCACTTATTGGGACTTGATGTTCATTTTTCAAAACTAAGGTTGTGTCATCTGCCAGCAGGCTAATAACAATTTCTGTCCCCAACATTACTTCTGTCCCACACGTATACACACACACACACACACACACACACACACACACACACACACACACACACACCTTAATTCCACTCTTTTATATACGCATGTCTGGAGTTCCGGGAGCTCGTTCTCAACGTTCTGGGGATAATCATAGCTGTGCTGATAGCATTGGCCGAAACGTATCCACAACCAAACCAACATTAGCTCATCCACTCATTCACATATGTGTGTGCCCAGAGGTCCGGGAGCTCCAGTCATAAGTCCGGGTGATCTATGTCCGGAGAAGGCTCACATTAGCCGGTCTAAGGGGTCCTGCTGCCCCCCAGTTTCCCCGCCTTTGAGAAGAGACACATAACTGCGCTCTTCCGCTTCTCCGCTATGGGCCCTGGTACTCCCGATCCTCCGAACTCAGGTGAATTGCGTGACGTGCTTCTGCTCTCCTATAAGCCCCTACACACTTCGAACACGGCTGTTATCACCCTGTTACTGCATTTCAATGACACCCATTTGCTTTCGATCTCAGTGTCTGCCACCGTACGGAAAAAGCGGGATGGGTGGGGGGGCATAAGCGCATTCGTGCTGTAAGTAATCAGAAGTTAATAGTGTTAACGGTTTGCGAGAAATTTTTAATGCTAGACAAAAAAAGAAAATTAAAAGGATATAATTAAATAAATAGATAGAAAAATAAAATTAAAAACGAAAAAAAAAAATTGTGAGGGGAATATAACATGTAATTAAGTTGGCGGTTCACAAGGAATCTCAGACATCAAACTGTTTTTAATTGAACATAAATAGTACACCCAAATATACAAATGTACAAATAAACATAGCAAGGTAGAACTGAATGTCAATGAAACAACCAGGGATGAGGAAGCAACGGACATCAGGACATTTGTTCTGTATGTAATGAGAAGTTAATAGTGTTACAGGTTTGTGAGAAATTTACAGTGCGAGACAAAAAAAGAAATTAAAAGGAAGTAATTAAATCAATAGATAGACAAATAAGAAATTAAAACGAAAAAAAAAAAAAAAAAAAATTGCAAGGGGAATGTAACATGTAATCAAGTTGTTTTTTTTTTTTTGTTTTTTTTTTTTTACCAAAAAAAAAAGGAACCTCGGACATGGGTAACTATATTTTTTTGTTTTTGGATTTTTCCATAAGTTTTAAGGATTTTTTTTTTTTTTTTTTTATATTTCAAAATCGTTTATGAAGACATTAAAATTTGGGGAGCATTTTTGCATTCTGTTCTTGTGAATGAAGAACTTGGCCAGGCCTAAAAGAACATTGACACAGAGTTCATCTGTTATGTTGCTTATAAGTAAACAGAATGTTATATCATCTTTTGAGAAGGAAACTGGTGACGATGGAATGAGAAGGAGAAAAAATATATGGTCAGTGGTTTCAATGTTGTCTTCACAAAATGTACAAATATTATCTTCAAAATTAAAGCGTACCCTCGATAATTCCTTAGATGGGTAGATGTCAGTCATAATTTTGAAGTGGGTCTCTTTTGCCTTGGGGGTATGGGTAGAGTCAGATACATGGTTCGCAGCGTGGCAATCGATTCCTCATCAAATTTATTTAAAATATCCTTTTTTTTTTTTTTGACGTCCAGGGAATAAGTTTCCTGTGAAACATTTCCTAATAAAGGAGTTGCCGCGCTTTCTGTCCACAATTGAGATTCCCTGGAGTGATAGTCGGGGTAACTGTGGTTGTACGGTTCGGTGCGTCATTATATTTTTGGTCAGGAATACAAATTGTCGAGGCAGTGCGTTTCGTAACTTTAGCAACTCTAATATGGGAGGCTTGAATCTGTGTGTAGTACAGAACTGCTCATTGTCCAGAGGACTGCCAGTGTCATCCATCAAGTCAATTATCGACCATATACCTTTCTCAAAGCATTCCTTGTAAAACAGAGGTTTGTTGCCATGCAGTACATATCGATTGTTCCAAACTATTATACTGTGTGGTGAGAAATTGTGTACGTATATCATTTTCCAGTATAATAATATTTGTTTATGGAACTCTGAACATTTGACAGGAATCTTGTTGATATCCAAGTCAGAGATAAGCAGAAGACTCAGGCCGCCGACTTTGTTGAATAAGTAGTTTGGAGTACAATACCAGAAAGAACGATGAGGTTTGATCCAGGATTTCAACCAGTTCACCTTCAATGTCCCATTCAAGCAGTCCGACTCTATCACTTTCAGCCCTCCTTCACTTGTTTCTTTCACCATATGTGATTTTTCTTAGATGGTGTGGTCTGTTCCTCCAGATAAAGTTGAAATTGATTTGGTTAACAGATTTTACGAGTTGATTTGGAGCAGCATTGGAATACGCTGGGTATATACATCTGGATAAACACATCCATTTTAGTCAAATATATCCGGCCTAATATTGATAAATCTCTCTGGAGCCATATATTAGAATTAAGCTTTACTTTGATTCAGTTTAGATTCAATGTTCCTGGATTGATTTAACGTTTGGTCCTTGGATAGGAAAATGCTCAAGTATTTTATTTCTGATTTCATGGAAACATCGCTGATTTCCTTTAGTGGCGAGTCATGCAGCGCAAGAAGTTTGCATTTCTTTAAGTTTAATGACAATCCTGAAGCCTTGGAGAATGTTTTGGTTGTTTTCGGCACTTATTGGGACTTGATGTTCATTTTTCAAAACTAAGGTTGTGTCATCTGCCAGCAGGCTAATAACAATTTCAGTCCCCAGCACGTCTAACTTTTGGATATCGTTGCTCTTTTCAACATAAACGGCTAGCATTTCGGTAGCAATTATAAATAAATAGGGTGAGATGGGGCAACCTTGGGGGATTCCCACATCAACATGGAAGCTCGGAGTGGTGCCGCTTGGCAGGGTGACACAGCTATGAATATTCTCATAGAGCCCACGGATCACATTCCTGAATATTTAACCAAATCCAAAATGTTCGAGCGTTGCTATGATAAATGGATGTTCGACCGAGTCAAAGGCTTTAGAAAAGTCCAAGAAGGATATGCGGCCATTATCTTCAATGTGATACGCCTCTAAACCCATCGCTCGCCCCGACTCGGGGAATCCTAGAGCCTACTTGCACCCCCGCCCTAACTTAACTCCCTCACTCGTGGAGCTCCCTGAGCTCCACACATCCCGGAGCATCACGCCGACTCATTCACATTTGAATGATTGTCTTTATTTTATGTCCGCTAGATAGAGGCATCCGCACATGCGCATCAGTGGAGCTTCAGGCCGGCTGAGGCATGGACTGAAAATCATAAAGACATGTGTGATGAGCTAAAAGGAAGATAAGCATATTTTTATAATAAATGTAAGAAAGAGAGGGTAATGCAGCCTCAGGGCGGCACTGGCCCGTGTCTCTCCAAGCCTGCCTTTGGGGGGGGGGGGGGGCACGGAGCAGTGTCTCCCTGTGCCGGTCCCAAGCCCGGATAAATGCAGAGGGTTGCGTCAGGAGGGGCATCCGGCGTAAAACGTTTGCCAAAACCAAACATGCAAGTCAACCATAACTATACCATACCGGATGGGTCGCGGACCGGGTTAACAACGACCGCCATTGGTACTGATGACCTACAGGGTACTAATGGAAATCGGGCTACTGTGGGTCGAAGAACAAGAAGAAGAAGAAGAGGAGGAGTGCGTGTTCGGAAGCAGAGAGAGAGGAGGAAAGGAAAGAGCCTGGGACTGAGAGTAGGGACTTTGAATATTGGGACTATGACAGGAAAAGGTAGAGAGTTGATGGACACGATGCAGAGAAGGAAGCTGGATATACTGTGTGTCCAGGAGACCAGGTGGAAGGGTAGTAAGGCTAGAAGCTTAGGAGCAGGCTTT
>NW_028234122.1:0-22389 GCF_037954325.1 Fistularia commersonii | reverse complement strand
CCCCGACTATCACTCCAGGGAATCTCAATTGTGGACAGAAAGCGCGGCAACTCCTTTATTAGGAAATGTTTCACAGGAAACTTATTCCCTGGACGTCAAAAAAAAAAAAAAGGATATTTTAAATAAATTTGATGAGGAATCGATTGCCACGCTGCGAACCATGTATCTGACTCTACCCATACCCCCAAGGCAAAAGAGACCCACTTCAAAATTATGACTGACATCTACCCATCTAAGGAATTATCGAGGGTACGCTTTAATTTTGAAGATAATATTTGTACATTTTGTGAAGACAACATTGAAACCACTGACCATATATTTTTTCTCCTTCTCATTCCATCGTCACCAGTTTCCTTCTCAAAAGATGATATAACATTCTGTTTACTTATAAGCAACATAACAGATGAACTCTGTGTCAATGTTCTTTTAGGCCTGGCCAAGTTCTTCATTCACAAGAACAGAATGCAAAAATGCTCCCCAAATTTTAATGTCTTCATAAACGATTTTGAAATATAAAAAAAAAAAAAAAAAATCCTTAAAACTTATGGAAAAATCCGAAAACAAAAAAATATAGTTACCCATGTCCGAGGTTCCTTTTTTTTTTGGTAAAAAAAAAAAAACAAAAAAAAAAAAACAACTTGATTACATGTTACATTCCCCTTGCAATTTTTTTTTTTTTTTTCGTTTTAATTTCTTATTTGTCTATCTATTGATTTAATTACTTCCTTTTAATTTCTTTTTTTGTCTCGCACTGTAAATTTCTCACAAACCTGTAACACTATTAACTTCTCATTACATACAGAACAAATGTCCTGATGTCCGTTGCTTCCTCATCCCTGGTTGTTTCATTGACATTCAGTTCTACCTTGCTATGTTTATTTGTACATTTGTATATTTGGGTGTACTATTTATGTTCAATTAAAAACAGTTTGATGTCTGAGATTCCTTGTGAACCGCCAACTTAATTACATGTTATATTCCCCTCACAATTTTTTTTTTTCGTTTTTAATTTTATTTTTCTATCTATTTATTTAATTATATCCTTCTAATTTTCTTTTTTTGTCTAGCATTAAAAATTTCTCGCAAACCGTTAACACTATTAACTTCTGATTACTTACACCACGAATGCGCTTATGCCCCCCCACCCATCCCGCTTTTTCCGTACGGAGGCAGACACTGAGATCGAAAGCAAATGGGTGTCATTGAAATGCAGTAACAGGGTGATAACAGCCGTGTTCGAAGTGTGTAGGGGCTTATAGGAGAGCAGAAGCACGTCACGCAATTCACCTGAGTTCGGAGGATCGGGAGTACCAGGGCCCATAGCGGAGAAGCGGAAGAGCGGAGTTATGTGTCTCTTCTCAAAGGCGGGGAAACTGGGGGGCAGCAGGACCCCTTAGACCGGCTAATGTGAGTCTTCTCCGGACATAGATCACCCGGACTTATGACTGGAGCTCCCGGACCTCTGGGCACACACATATGTGAATGAGTGGATGAGCTAATGTTGGTTTGGTTGTGGATACGTTTCGGCCAATGCTATCAGCACAGCTATGATTATCCCCAGAACGTTGAGAACGAGCTCCCGGAACTCCAGACATGCGTATATAAAAGAGTGGAATTAAGGTGTGTGTGTGTGTGTGTGTGTGTGTGTGTGTGTGTGTGTGTGTGTATACGTGTGGGACAGAAGTAATGTTGGGGACAGAAATTGTTATTAGCCTGCTGGCAGATGACACAACCTTAGTTTTGAAAAATGAACATCAAGTCCCAATAAGTGCTGAAAACAACCAAAACATTCTCCAAGGCTTCAGGATTGTCATTAAACTTAAAGAAATGCAAACTTCTTGCGCTGCATGACTCGCCACTAAAGGAAATCAGCGATGTTTCCATGAAATCAGAAATAAAATACTTGAGCATTTTCCTATCCAAGGACCAAACGTTAAATCAATCCAGGAACATTGAATCTAAACTGAATCAAAGTAAAGCTTAATTCTAATATATGGCTCCAGAGAGATTTATCAATATTAGGCCGGATATATTTGACTAAAATGGATGTGTTTATCCAGATGTATATACCCAGCGTATTCCAATGCTGCTCCAAATCAACTCGTAAAATCTGTTAACCAAATCAATTTCAACTTTATCTGGAGGAACAGACCACACCATCTAAGAAAAATCACATATGGTGAAAGAAACAAGTGAAGGAGGGCTGAAAGTGATAGAGTCGGACTGCTTGAATGGGACATTGAAGGTGAACTGGTTGAAATCCTGGATCAAACCTCATCGTTCTTTCTGGTATTGTACTCCAAACTACTTATTCAACAAAGTCGGCGGCCTGAGTCTTCTGCTTATCTCTGACTTGGATATCAACAAGATTCCTGTCAAATGTTCAGAGTTCCATAAACAAATATTATTATACTGGAAAATGATATACGTACACAATTTCTCACCACACAGTATAATAGTTTGGAACAATCGATATGTACTGCATGGCAACAAACCTCTGTTTTACAAGGAATGCTTTGAGAAAGGTATATGGTCGATAATTGACTTGATGGATGACACTGGCAGTCCTCTGGACAATGAGCAGTTCTGTACTACACACAGATTCAAGCCTCCCATATTAGAGTTGCCAAAGTTACGAAACGCACTGCCTCGACAATTTGTATTCCTGACCAAAAATATAATGACGCACCGAACCGTACAACCACAGTTACCCCGACTATCACTCCAGGGAATCTCAATTGTGGACAGAAAGCGCGGCAACTCCTTTATTAGGAAATGTTTCACAGGAAACTTATTCCCTGGACGTCAAAAAAAAAAAAAAGGATATTTTAAATAAATTTGATGAGGAATCGATTGCCACGCTGCGAACCATGTATCTGACTCTACCCATACCCCCAAGGCAAAAGAGACCCACTTCAAAATTATGACTGACATCTACCCATCTAAGGAATTATCGAGGGTACGCTTTAATTTTGAAGATAATATTTGTACATTTTGTGAAGACAACATTGAAACCACTGACCATATATTTTTTCTCCTTCTCATTCCATCGTCACCAGTTTCCTTCTCAAAAGATGATATAACATTCTGTTTACTTATAAGCAACATAACAGATGAACTCTGTGTCAATGTTCTTTTAGGCCTGGCCAAGTTCTTCATTCACAAGAACAGAATGCAAAAATGCTCCCCAAATTTTAATGTCTTCATAAACGATTTTGAAATATAAAAAAAAAAAAAAAAAAATCCTTAAAACTTATGGAAAAATCCAAAAACTAAAAAATATAGTTACCCATGTCCGAGGTTCCTTTTTTTTTTGGTAAAAAAAAAAAAACAAAAAAAAAAAAACAACTTGATTACATGTTACATTCCCCTTGCAATTTTTTTTTTTTTTTTTCGTTTTAATTTCTTATTTGTCTATCTATTGATTTAATTACTTCCTTTTAATTTCTTTTTTTGTCTCGCACTGTAAATTTCTCACAAACCTGTAACACTATTAACTTCTCATTACATACAGAACAAATGTCCTGATGTCCGTTGCTTCCTCATCCCTGGTTGTTTCATTGACATTCAGTTCTACCTTGCTATGTTTATTTGTACATCTGTATATTTGGGTGTACTATTTATGTTCAATTAAAAACAGTTTGATGTCTGAGATTCCTTGTGAACCGCCAACTTAATTACATGTTATATTCCCCTCACAATTTTTTTTTTTCGTTTTTAATTTTATTTTTCTATCTATTTATTTAATTATATCCTTTTAATTTTCTTTTTTTGTCTAGCATTAAAAATTTCTCGCAAACCGTTAACACTATTAACTTCTGATTACTTACACCACGAATGCGCTTATGCCCCCCCACCCATCCCGCTTTTTCCGTACGGAGGCAGACACTGAGATCGAAAGCAAATGGGTGTCATTGAAATGCAGTAACAGGGTGATAACAGCCGTGTTCGAAGTGTGTAGGGGCTTATAGGAGAGCAGAAGCACGTCACGCAATTCACCTGAGTTCGGAGGATCGGGAGTACCAGGGCCCATAGCGGAGAAGCGGAAGAGCGGAGTTATGTGTCTCTTCTCAAAGGCCGGGAAGCTGGGGGGCAGCAGGACCCCTTAGAGCGGCTAATGTGAGCCTTCTCCGGACATAGATCACCCGGACTTATGACTGGAGCTCCCGGACCTCCGGGCACACACATATGTGAATGAGTGGATGAGCTAATGTCGGTTTGGTTGTGGATACGTTTCGGCCAATGCTATCAGCACAGCTATGATTATCCCCAGAACGTTGAGAACGAGCTCCCGGAACTCCAGACATGCGTATATAAAAGAGTGGAATTAAGGTGTGTGTGTGTGTGTGTGTGTGTGTGTGTGTGTGTATACGTGTGGGACAGAAGTAATGTTGGGGACAGAAATTGTTATTAGCCTGCTGGCAGATGACACAACCTTAGTTTTGAAAAATGAACATCAAGTCCCAATAAGTGCTGAAAAAAACCAAAACATTCTCCAAGGCTTCAGGATTGTCATTAAACTTAAAGAAATGCAAACTTCTTGCGCTGCATGACTCGCCACTAAAGGAAATCAGCGATGTTTCTATGAAATCAGAAATAAAATACTTGAGCATTTTCCTATCCAAGGACCAAACGTTAAATCAATCCAGGAACATTGAATCTAAACTGAATCAAAGTAAAGCTTAATTCTAATATATGGCTCCAGAGAGATTTATCAATATTAGGCCGGATATATTTGACTAAAATGGATGTGTTTATCCAGATGTATATACCCAGCGTATTCCAATGCTGCTCCAAATCAACTCGTAAAATCTGTTAACCAAATCAATTTCAACTTTATCTGGAGGAACAGACCACACCATCTAAGAAAAATCACATATGGTGAAAGAAACAAGTGAAGGAGGGCTGAAAGTGATAGAGTCGGACTGCTTGAATGGGACATTGAAGGTGAACTGGTTGAAATCCTGGATCAAACCTCATCGTTCTTTCTGGTATTGTACTCCAAACTACTTATTCAACAAAGTCGGCGGCCTGAGTCTTCTGCTTATCTCTGACTTGGATATCAACAAGATTCCTGTCAAATGTTCAGAGTTCCATAAACAAATATTATTATACTGGAAAATGATATACGTACACAATTTCTCACCACACAGTATAATAGTTTGGAACAATCGATATGTACTGCATGGCAACAAACCTCTGTTTTACAAGGAATGCTTTGAGAAAGGTATATGGTCGATAATTGACTTGATGGATGACACTGGCAGTCCTCTGGACAATGAGCAGTTCTGTACTACACACAGATTCAAGCCTCCCATATTAGAGTTGCTAAAGTTACGAAACGCACTGCCTCGACAATTTGTATTCCTGACCAAAAATATAATGACGCACCGAACCGTACAACCACAGTTACCCCGACTATCACTCCAGGGAATCTCAATTGTGGACAGAAAGCGCGGCAACTCCTTTATTAGGAAATGTTTCACAGGAAACTTATTCCCTGGACGTCAAAAAAAAAAAAAAGGATATTTTAAATAAATTTGATGAGGAATCGATTGCCACGCTGCGAACCATGTATCTGACTCTACCCATACCCCCAAGGCAAAAGAGACCCACTTCAAAATTATGACTGACATCTACCCATCTAAGGAATTATCGAGGGTACGCTTTAATTTTGAAGATAATATTTGTACATTTTGTGAAGACAACATTGAAACCACTGACCATATATTTTTTCTCCTTCTCATTCCATCGTCACCAGTTTCCTTCTCAAAAGATGATATAACATTCTGTTTACTTATAAGCAACATAACAGATGAACTCTGTGTCAATGTTCTTTTAGGCCTGGCCAAGTTCTTCATTCACAAGAACAGAATGCAAAAATGCTCCCCAAATTTTAATGTCTTCATAAACGATTTTGAAATATAAAAAAAAAAAAAAAAAATCCTTAAAACTTATGGAAAAATCCAAAAACTAAAAAATATAGTTACCCATGTCCGAGGTTCCTTTTTTTTTTGGTAAAAAAAAAAAACAAAAAAAAAAAAACAACTTGATTACATGTTACATTCCCCTTGCAATTTTTTTTTTTTTTTTTTCGTTTTAATTTCTTATTTGTCTATCTATTGATTTAATTACTTCCTTTTAATTTCTTTTTTTGTCTCGCACTGTAAATTTCTCACAAACCTGTAACACTATTAACTTCTCATTACATACAGAACAAATGTCCTGATGTCCGTTGCTTCCTCATCCCTGGTTGTTTCATTGACATTCAGTTCTACCTTGCTATGTTTATTTGTACATCTGTATATTTGGGTGTACTATTTATGTTCAATTAAAAACAGTTTGATGTCTGAGATTCCTTGTGAACCGCCAACTTAATTACATGTTATATTCCCCTCACAATTTTTTTTTTTCGTTTTTAATTTTATTTTTCTATCTATTTATTTAATTATATCCTTTTAATTTTCTTTTTTTGTCTAGCATTAAAAATTTCTCGCAAACCGTTAACACTATTAACTTCTGATTACTTACACCACGAATGCGCTTATGCCCCCCCACCCATCCCGCTTTTTCCGTACGGAGGCAGACACTGAGATCGAAAGCAAATGGGTGTCATTGAAATGCAGTAACAGGGTGATAACAGCCGTGTTCGAAGTGTGTAGGGGCTTATAGGAGAGCAGAAGCACGTCACGCAATTCACCTGAGTTCGGAGGATCGGGAGTACCAGGGCCCATAGCGGAGAAGCGGAAGAGCGGAGTTATGTGTCTCTTCTCAAAGGCCGGGAAGCTGGGGGGCAGCAGGACCCCTTAGAGCGGCTAATGTGAGCCTTCTCCGGACATAGATCACCCGGACTTATGACTGGAGCTCCCGGACCTCCGGGCACACACATATGTGAATGAGTGGATGAGCTAATGTCGGTTTGGTTGTGGATACGTTTCGGCCAATGCTATCAGCACAGCTATGATTATCCCCAGAACGTTGAGAACGAGCTCCCGGAACTCCAGACATGCGTATATAAAAGAGTGGAATTAAGGTGTGTGTGTGTGTGTGTGTGTGTGTGTGTGTGTGTATACGTGTGGGACAGAAGTAATGTTGGGGACAGAAATTGTTATTAGCCTGCTGGCAGATGACACAACCTTAGTTTTGAAAAATGAACATCAAGTCCCAATAAGTGCTGAAAAAAACCAAAACATTCTCCAAGGCTTCAGGATTGTCATTAAACTTAAAGAAATGCAAACTTCTTGCGCTGCATGACTCGCCACTAAAGGAAATCAGCGATGTTTCTATGAAATCAGAAATAAAATACTTGAGCATTTTCCTATCCAAGGACCAAACGTTAAATCAATCCAGGAACATTGAATCTAAACTGAATCAAAGTAAAGCTTAATTCTAATATATGGCTCCAGAGAGATTTATCAATATTAGGCCGGATATATTTGACTAAAATGGATGTGTTTATCCAGATGTATATACCCAGCGTATTCCAATGCTGCTCCAAATCAACTCGTAAAATCTGTTAACCAAATCAATTTCAACTTTATCTGGAGGAACAGACCACACCATCTAAGAAAAATCACATATGGTGAAAGAAACAAGTGAAGGAGGGCTGAAAGTGATAGAGTCGGACTGCTTGAATGGGACATTGAAGGTGAACTGGTTGAAATCCTGGATCAAACCTCATCGTTCTTTCTGGTATTGTACTCCAAACTACTTATTCAACAAAGTCGGCGGCCTGAGTCTTCTGCTTATCTCTGACTTGGATATCAACAAGATTCCTGTCAAATGTTCAGAGTTCCATAAACAAATATTATTATACTGGAAAATGATATACGTACACAATTTCTCACCACACAGTATAATAGTTTGGAACAATCGATATGTACTGCATGGCAACAAACCTCTGTTTTACAAGGAATGCTTTGAGAAAGGTATATGGTCGATAATTGACTTGATGGATGACACTGGCAGTCCTCTGGACAATGAGCAGTTCTGTACTACACACAGATTCAAGCCTCCCATATTAGAGTTGCTAAAGTTACGAAACGCACTGCCTCGACAATTTGTATTCCTGACCAAAAATATAATGACGCACCGAACCGTACAACCACAGTTACCCCGACTATCACTCCAGGGAATCTCAATTGTGGACAGAAAGCGCGGCAACTCCTTTATTAGGAAATGTTTCACAGGAAACTTATTCCCTGGACGTCAAAAAAAAAAAAAAGGATATTTTAAATAAATTTGATGAGGAATCGATTGCCACGCTGCGAACCATGTATCTGACTCTACCCATACCCCCAAGGCAAAAGAGACCCACTTCAAAATTATGACTGACATCTACCCATCTAAGGAATTATCGAGGGTACGCTTTAATTTTGAAGATAATATTTGTACATTTTGTGAAGACAACATTGAAACCACTGACCATATATTTTTTCTCCTTCTCATTCCATCGTCACCAGTTTCCTTCTCAAAAGATGATATAACATTCTGTTTACTTATAAGCAACATAACAGATGAACTCTGTGTCAATGTTCTTTTAGGCCTGGCCAAGTTCTTCATTCACAAGAACAGAATGCAAAAATGCTCCCCAAATTTTAATGTCTTCATAAACGATTTTGAAATATAAAAAAAAAAAAAAAAAAATCCTTAAAACTTATGGAAAAATCCAAAAACTAAAAAATATAGTTACCCATGTCCGAGGTTCCTTTTTTTTTTGGTAAAAAAAAAAAAACAAAAAAAAAAAAACAACTTGATTACATGTTACATTCCCCTTGCAATTTTTTTTTTTTTTTTTCGTTTTAATTTCTTATTTGTCTATCTATTGATTTAATTACTTCCTTTTAATTTCTTTTTTTGTCTCGCACTGTAAATTTCTCACAAACCTGTAACACTATTAACTTCTCATTACATACAGAACAAATGTCCTGATGTCCGTTGCTTCCTCATCCCTGGTTGTTTCATTGACATTCAGTTCTACCTTGCTATGTTTATTTGTACATTTGTATATTTGGGTGTACTATTTATGTTCAATTAAAAACAGTTTGATGTCTGAGATTCCTTGTGAACCGCCAACTTAATTACATGTTATATTCCCCTCACAATTTTTTTTTTTCGTTTTTAATTTTATTTTTCTATCTATTTATTTAATTATATCCTTTTAATTTTCTTTTTTTGTCTAGCATTAAAAATTTCTCGCAAACCGTTAACACTATTAACTTCTGATTACTTACAGCACGAATGCGCTTATGCCCCCCCACCCATCCCGCTTTTTCCGTACGGAGGCAGACACTGAGATCGAAAGCAAATGGGTGTCATTGAAATGCAGTAACAGGGTGATAACAGCCGTGTTCGAAGTGTGTAGGGGCTTATAGTAGAGCAGAAGCACGTCACGCAATTCACCTGAGTTCGGAGGATCGGGAGTACCAGGGCCCATAGCGGAGAAGCGGAAGAGCGGAGTTATGTGTCTCTTCTCAAAGGCGGGGAAGCTGGGGGGCAGCAGGACCCCTTAGACCGGCTAATGTGAGCCTACTCCGGACAGATATCACCCGGAGTTATGACTGGAGCTCCCGGACCTCTGGGCACACACATATATGAATGAGTGGATGAGCTAATGTTGGTTTGGTTGTGGATACGTTTCGGCCAATGCTATCAGCACAGCTATGATTATCCCCAGAACGTTGAGAACGAGCTCCCGGAACTCCAGACATGCGTATATAAAAGAGTGGAATTAAGGTGTGTGTGTGTGTGTGTGTGTGTGTGTGTGTGTGTGTATACGTGTGGGACAGAAGTAATGTTGGGGACAGAAATTGTTATTAGCCTGCTGGCAGATGACACAACCTTAGTTTTGAAAAATGAACATCAAGTCCCAATAAGTGCTGAAAACAACCAAAACATTCTCCAAGGCTTCAGGATTGTCATTAAACTTAAAGAAATGCAAACTTCTTGCGCTGCATGACTCGCCACTAAAGGAAATCAGCGATGTTTCCATGAAATCAGAAATAAAATACTTGAGCATTTTCCTATCCAAGGACCAAACGTTAAATCAATCCAGGAACATTGAATCTAAACTGAATCAAAGTAAAGCTTAATTCTAATATATGGCTCCAGAGAGATTTATCAATATTAGGCCGGATATATTTGACTAAAATGGATGTGTTTATCCAGATGTATATACCCAGCGTATTCCAATGCTGCTCCAAATCAACTCGTAAAATCTGTTAACCAAATCAATTTCAACTTTATCTGGAGGAACAGACCACACCATCTAAGAAAAATCACATATGGTGAAAGAAACAAGTGAAGGAGGGCTGAAAGTGATAGAGTCGGACTGCTTGAATGGGACATTGAAGGTGAACTGGTTGAAATCCTGGATCAAACCTCATCGTTCTTTCTGGTATTGTACTCCAAACTACTTATTCAACAAAGTCGGCGGCCTGAGTCTTCTGCTTATCTCTGACTTGGATATCAACAAGATTCCTGTCAAATGTTCAGAGTTCCATAAACAAATATTATTATACTGGAAAATGATATACGTACACAATTTCTCACCACACAGTATAATAGTTTGGAACAATCGATATGTACTGCATGGCAACAAACCTCTGTTTTACAAGGAATGCTTTGAGAAAGGTATATGGTCGATAATTGACTTGATGGATGACACTGGCAGTCCTCTGGACAATGAGCAGTTCTGTACTACACACAGATTCAAGCCTCCCATATTAGAGTTGCCAAAGTTACGAAACGCACTGCCTCGACAATTTGTATTCCTGACCAAAAATATAATGACGCACCGAACCGTACAACCACAGTTACCCCGACTATCACTCCAGGGAATCTCAATTGTGGACAGAAAGCGCGGCAACTCCTTTATTAGGAAATGTTTCACAGGAAACTTATTCCCTGGACGTCAAAAAAAAAAAAAAGGATATTTTAAATAAATTTGATGAGGAATCGATTGCCACGCTGCGAACCATGTATCTGACTCTACCCATACCCCCAAGGCAAAAGAGACCCACTTCAAAATTATGACTGACATCTACCCATCTAAGGAATTATCGAGGGTACGCTTTAATTTTGAAGATAATATTTGTACATTTTGTGAAGACAACATTGAAACCACTGACCATATATTTTTTCTCCTTCTCATTCCATCGTCACCAGTTTCCTTCTCAAAAGATGATATAACATTCTGTTTACTTATAAGCAACATAACAGATGAACTCTGTGTCAATGTTCTTTTAGGCCTGGCCAAGTTCTTCATTCACAAGAACAGAATGCAAAAATGCTCCCCAAATTTTAATGTCTTCATAAACGATTTTGAAATATAAAAAAAAAAAAAAAAAAATCCTTAAAACTTATGGAAAAATCCAAAAACTAAAAAATATAGTTACCCATGTCCGAGGTTCCTTTTTTTTTTGGTAAAAAAAAAAAAACAAAAAAAAAAAAACAACTTGATTACATGTTACATTCCCCTTGCAATTTTTTTTTTTTTTTTTCGTTTTAATTTCTTATTTGTCTATCTATTGATTTAATTACTTCCTTTTAATTTCTTTTTTTGTCTCGCACTGTAAATTTCTCACAAACCTGTAACACTATTAACTTCTCATTACATACAGAACAAATGTCCTGATGTCCGTTGCTTCCTCATCCCTGGTTGTTTCATTGACATTCAGTTCTACCTTGCTATGTTTATTTGTACATCTGTATATTTGGGTGTACTATTTATGTTCAATTAAAAACAGTTTGATGTCTGAGATTCCTTGTGAACCGCCAACTTAATTACATGTTATATTCCCCTCACAATTTTTTTTTTTCGTTTTTAATTTTATTTTTCTATCTATTTATTTAATTATATCCTTTTAATTTTCTTTTTTTGTCTAGCATTAAAAATTTCTCGCAAACCGTTAACACTATTAACTTCTGATTACTTACACCACGAATGCGCTTATGCCCCCCCACCCATCCCGCTTTTTCCGTACGGAGGCAGACACTGAGATCGAAAGCAAATGGGTGTCATTGAAATGCAGTAACAGGGTGATAACAGCCGTGTTCGAAGTGTGTAGGGGCTTATAGGAGAGCAGAAGCACGTCACGCAATTCACCTGAGTTCGGAGGATCGGGAGTACCAGGGCCCATAGCGGAGAAGCGGAAGAGCGGAGTTATGTGTCTCTTCTCAAAGGCCGGGAAGCTGGGGGGCAGCAGGACCCCTTAGAGCGGCTAATGTGAGCCTTCTCCGGACATAGATCACCCGGACTTATGACTGGAGCTCCCGGACCTCCGGGCACACACATATGTGAATGAGTGGATGAGCTAATGTCGGTTTGGTTGTGGATACGTTTCGGCCAATGCTATCAGCACAGCTATGATTATCCCCAGAACGTTGAGAACGAGCTCCCGGAACTCCAGACATGCGTATATAAAAGAGTGGAATTAAGGTGTGTGTGTGTGTGTGTGTGTGTGTGTGTGTGTGTATACGTGTGGGACAGAAGTAATGTTGGGGACAGAAATTGTTATTAGCCTGCTGGCAGATGACACAACCTTAGTTTTGAAAAATGAACATCAAGTCCCAATAAGTGCTGAAAAAAACCAAAACATTCTCCAAGGCTTCAGGATTGTCATTAAACTTAAAGAAATGCAAACTTCTTGCGCTGCATGACTCGCCACTAAAGGAAATCAGCGATGTTTCTATGAAATCAGAAATAAAATACTTGAGCATTTTCCTATCCAAGGACCAAACGTTAAATCAATCCAGGAACATTGAATCTAAACTGAATCAAAGTAAAGCTTAATTCTAATATATGGCTCCAGAGAGATTTATCAATATTAGGCCGGATATATTTGACTAAAATGGATGTGTTTATCCAGATGTATATACCCAGCGTATTCCAATGCTGCTCCAAATCAACTCGTAAAATCTGTTAACCAAATCAATTTCAACTTTATCTGGAGGAACAGACCACACCATCTAAGAAAAATCACATATGGTGAAAGAAACAAGTGAAGGAGGGCTGAAAGTGATAGAGTCGGACTGCTTGAATGGGACATTGAAGGTGAACTGGTTGAAATCCTGGATCAAACCTCATCGTTCTTTCTGGTATTGTACTCCAAACTACTTATTCAACAAAGTCGGCGGCCTGAGTCTTCTGCTTATCTCTGACTTGGATATCAACAAGATTCCTGTCAAATGTTCAGAGTTCCATAAACAAATATTATTATACTGGAAAATGATATACGTACACAATTTCTCACCACACAGTATAATAGTTTGGAACAATCGATATGTACTGCATGGCAACAAACCTCTGTTTTACAAGGAATGCTTTGAGAAAGGTATATGGTCGATAATTGACTTGATGGATGACACTGGCAGTCCTCTGGACAATGAGCAGTTCTGTACTACACACAGATTCAAGCCTCCCATATTAGAGTTGCTAAAGTTACGAAACGCACTGCCTCGACAATTTGTATTCCTGACCAAAAATATAATGACGCACCGAACCGTACAACCACAGTTACCCCGACTATCACTCCAGGGAATCTCAATTGTGGACAGAAAGCGCGGCAACTCCTTTATTAGGAAATGTTTCACAGGAAACTTATTCCCTGGACGTCAAAAAAAAAAAAAAGGATATTTTAAATAAATTTGATGAGGAATCGATTGCCACGCTGCGAACCATGTATCTGACTCTACCCATACCCCCAAGGCAAAAGAGACCCACTTCAAAATTATGACTGACATCTACCCATCTAAGGAATTATCGAGGGTACGCTTTAATTTTGAAGATAATATTTGTACATTTTGTGAAGACAACATTGAAACCACTGACCATATATTTTTTCTCCTTCTCATTCCATCGTCACCAGTTTCCTTCTCAAAAGATGATATAACATTCTGTTTACTTATAAGCAACATAACAGATGAACTCTGTGTCAATGTTCTTTTAGGCCTGGCCAAGTTCTTCATTCACAAGAACAGAATGCAAAAATGCTCCCCAAATTTTAATGTCTTCATAAACGATTTTGAAATATAAAAAAAAAAAAAAAAAAATCCTTAAAACTTATGGAAAAATCCAAAAACTAAAAAATATAGTTACCCATGTCCGAGGTTCCTTTTTTTTTTGGTAAAAAAAAAAAAACAAAAAAAAAAAAACAACTTGATTACATGTTACATTCCCCTTGCAATTTTTTTTTTTTTTTTTCGTTTTAATTTCTTATTTGTCTATCTATTGATTTAATTACTTCCTTTTAATTTCTTTTTTTGTCTCGCACTGTAAATTTCTCACAAACCTGTAACACTATTAACTTCTCATTACATACAGAACAAATGTCCTGATGTCCGTTGCTTCCTCATCCCTGGTTGTTTCATTGACATTCAGTTCTACCTTGCTATGTTTATTTGTACATTTGTATATTTGGGTGTACTATTTATGTTCAATTAAAAACAGTTTGATGTCTGAGATTCCTTGTGAACCGCCAACTTAATTACATGTTATATTCCCCTCACAATTTTTTTTTTTCGTTTTTAATTTTATTTTTCTATCTATTTATTTAATTATATCCTTTTAATTTTCTTTTTTTGTCTAGCATTAAAAATTTCTCGCAAACCGTTAACACTATTAACTTCTGATTACTTACAGCACGAATGCGCTTATGCCCCCCCACCCATCCCGCTTTTTCCGTACGGAGGCAGACACTGAGATCGAAAGCAAATGGGTGTCATTGAAATGCAGTAACAGGGTGATAACAGCCGTGTTCGAAGTGTGTAGGGGCTTATAGTAGAGCAGAAGCACGTCACGCAATTCACCTGAGTTCGGAGGATCGGGAGTACCAGGGCCCATAGCGGAGAAGCGGAAGAGCGGAGTTATGTGTCTCTTCTCAAAGGCGGGGAAGCTGGGGGGCAGCAGGACCCCTTAGACCGGCTAATGTGAGCCTACTCCGGACAGATATCACCCGGAGTTATGACTGGAGCTCCCGGACCTCTGGGCACACACATATATGAATGAGTGGATGAGCTAATGTTGGTTTGGTTGTGGATACGTTTCGGCCAATGCTATCAGCACAGCTATGATTATCCCCAGAACGTTGAGAACGAGCTCCCGGAACTCCAGACATGCGTATATAAAAGAGTGGAATTAAGGTGTGTGTGTGTGTGTGTGTGTGTGTGTGTGTGTGTGTATACGTGTGGGACAGAAGTAATGTTGGGGACAGAAATTGTTATTAGCCTGCTGGCAGATGACACAACCTTAGTTTTGAAAAATGAACATCAAGTCCCAATAAGTGCTGAAAAAAACCAAAACATTCTCCAAGGCTTCAGGATTGTCATTAAACTTAAAGAAATGCAAACTTCTTGCGCTGCATGACTCGCCACTAAAGGAAATCAGCGATGTTTCTATGAAATCAGAAATAAAATACTTGAGCATTTTCCTATCCAAGGACCAAACGTTAAATCAATCCAGGAACATTGAATCTAAACTGAATCAAAGTAAAGCTTAATTCTAATATATGGCTCCAGAGAGATTTATCAATATTAGGCCGGATATATTTGACTAAAATGGATGTGTTTATCCAGATGTATATACCCAGCGTATTCCAATGCTGCTCCAAATCAACTCGTAAAATCTGTTAACCAAATCAATTTCAACTTTATCTGGAGGAACAGACCACACCATCTAAGAAAAATCACATATGGTGAAAGAAACAAGTGAAGGAGGGCTGAAAGTGATAGAGTCGGACTGCTTGAATGGGACATTGAAGGTGAACTGGTTGAAATCCTGGATCAAACCTCATCGTTCTTTCTGGTATTGTACTCCAAACTACTTATTCAACAAAGTCGGCGGCCTGAGTCTTCTGCTTATCTCTGACTTGGATATCAACAAGATTCCTGTCAAATGTTCAGAGTTCCATAAACAAATATTATTATACTGGAAAATGATATACGTACACAATTTCTCACCACACAGTATAATAGTTTGGAACAATCGATATGTACTGCATGGCAACAAACCTCTGTTTTACAAGGAATGCTTTGAGAAAGGTATATGGTCGATAATTGACTTGATGGATGACACTGGCAGTCCTCTGGACAATGAGCAGTTCTGTACTACACACAGATTCAAGCCTCCCATATTAGAGTTGCTAAAGTTACGAAACGCACTGCCTCGACAATTTGTATTCCTGACCAAAAATATAATGACGCACCGAACCGTACAACCACAGTTACCCCGACTATCACTCCAGGGAATCTCAATTGTGGACAGAAAGCGCGGCAACTCCTTTATTAGGAAATGTTTCACAGGAAACTTATTCCCTGGACGTCAAAAAAAAAAAAAAGGATATTTTAAATAAATTTGATGAGGAATCGATTGCCACGCTGCGAACCATGTATCTGACTCTACCCATACCCCCAAGGCAAAAGAGACCCACTTCAAAATTATGACTGACATCTACCCATCTAAGGAATTATCGAGGGTACGCTTTAATTTTGAAGATAATATTTGTACATTTTGTGAAGACAACATTGAAACCACTGACCATATATTTTTTCTCCTTCTCATTCCATCGTCACCAGTTTCCTTCTCAAAAGATGATATAACATTCTGTTTACTTATAAGCAACATAACAGATGAACTCTGTGTCAATGTTCTTTTAGGCCTGGCCAAGTTCTTCATTCACAAGAACAGAATGCAAAAATGCTCCCCAAATTTTAATGTCTTCATAAACGATTTTGAAATATAAAAAAAAAAAAAAAAAATCCTTAAAACTTATGGAAAAATCCAAAAACTAAAAAATATAGTTACCCATGTCCGAGGTTCCTTTTTTTTTTGGTAAAAAAAAAAAACAAAAAAAAAAAAACAACTTGATTACATGTTACATTCCCCTTGCAATTTTTTTTTTTTTTTTTTTCGTTTTAATTTCTTATTTGTCTATCTATTGATTTAATTACTTCCTTTTAATTTCTTTTTTTGTCTCGCACTGTAAATTTCTCACAAACCTGTAACACTATTAACTTCTCATTACATACAGAACAAATGTCCTGATGTCCGTTGCTTCCTCATCCCTGGTTGTTTCATTGACATTCAGTTCTACCTTGCTATGTTTATTTGTACATCTGTATATTTGGGTGTACTATTTATGTTCAATTAAAAACAGTTTGATGTCTGAGATTCCTTGTGAACCGCCAACTTAATTACATGTTATATTCCCCTCACAATTTTTTTTTTTCGTTTTTAATTTTATTTTTCTATCTATTTATTTAATTATATCCTTTTAATTTTCTTTTTTTGTCTAGCATTAAAAATTTCTCGCAAACCGTTAACACTATTAACTTCTGATTACTTACACCACGAATGCGCTTATGCCCCCCCACCCATCCCGCTTTTTCCGTACGGAGGCAGACACTGAGATCGAAAGCAAATGGGTGTCATTGAAATGCAGTAACAGGGTGATAACAGCCGTGTTCGAAGTGTGTAGGGGCTTATAGGAGAGCAGAAGCACGTCACGCAATTCACCTGAGTTCGGAGGATCGGGAGTACCAGGGCCCATAGCGGAGAAGCGGAAGAGCGGAGTTATGTGTCTCTTCTCAAAGGCCGGGAAGCTGGGGGGCAGCAGGACCCCTTAGAGCGGCTAATGTGAGCCTTCTCCGGACATAGATCACCCGGACTTATGACTGGAGCTCCCGGACCTCCGGGCACACACATATGTGAATGAGTGGATGAGCTAATGTCGGTTTGGTTGTGGATACGTTTCGGCCAATGCTATCAGCACAGCTATGATTATCCCCAGAACGTTGAGAACGAGCTCCCGGAACTCCAGACATGCGTATATAAAAGAGTGGAATTAAGGTGTGTGTGTGTGTGTGTGTGTGTGTGTGTGTGTGTATACGTGTGGGACAGAAGTAATGTTGGGGACAGAAATTGTTATTAGCCTGCTGGCAGATGACACAACCTTAGTTTTGAAAAATGAACATCAAGTCCCAATAAGTGCTGAAAAAAACCAAAACATTCTCCAAGGCTTCAGGATTGTCATTAAACTTAAAGAAATGCAAACTTCTTGCGCTGCATGACTCGCCACTAAAGGAAATCAGCGATGTTTCTATGAAATCAGAAATAAAATACTTGAGCATTTTCCTATCCAAGGACCAAACGTTAAATCAATCCAGGAACATTGAATCTAAACTGAATCAAAGTAAAGCTTAATTCTAATATATGGCTCCAGAGAGATTTATCAATATTAGGCCGGATATATTTGACTAAAATGGATGTGTTTATCCAGATGTATATACCCAGCGTATTCCAATGCTGCTCCAAATCAACTCGTAAAATCTGTTAACCAAATCAATTTCAACTTTATCTGGAGGAACAGACCACACCATCTAAGAAAAATCACATATGGTGAAAGAAACAAGTGAAGGAGGGCTGAAAGTGATAGAGTCGGACTGCTTGAATGGGACATTGAAGGTGAACTGGTTGAAATCCTGGATCAAACCTCATCGTTCTTTCTGGTATTGTACTCCAAACTACTTATTCAACAAAGTCGGCGGCCTGAGTCTTCTGCTTATCTCTGACTTGGATATCAACAAGATTCCTGTCAAATGTTCAGAGTTCCATAAACAAATATTATTATACTGGAAAATGATATACGTACACAATTTCTCACCACACAGTATAATAGTTTGGAACAATCGATATGTACTGCATGGCAACAAACCTCTGTTTTACAAGGAATGCTTTGAGAAAGGTATATGGTCGATAATTGACTTGATGGATGACACTGGCAGTCCTCTGGACAATGAGCAGTTCTGTACTACACACAGATTCAAGCCTCCCATATTAGAGTTGCTAAAGTTACGAAACGCACTGCCTCGACAATTTGTATTCCTGACCAAAAATATAATGACGCACCGAACCGTACAACCACAGTTACCCCGACTATCACTCCAGGGAATCTCAATTGTGGACAGAAAGCGCGGCAACTCCTTTATTAGGAAATGTTTCACAGGAAACTTATTCCCTGGACGTCAAAAAAAAAAAAAAGGATATTTTAAATAAATTTGATGAGGAATCGATTGCCACGCTGCGAACCATGTATCTGACTCTACCCATACCCCCAAGGCAAAAGAGACCCACTTCAAAATTATGACTGACATCTACCCATCTAAGGAATTATCGAGGGTACGCTTTAATTTTGAAGATAATATTTGTACATTTTGTGAAGACAACATTGAAACCACTGACCATATATTTTTTCTCCTTCTCATTCCATCGTCACCAGTTTCCTTCTCAAAAGATGATATAACATTCTGTTTACTTATAAGCAACATAACAGATGAACTCTGTGTCAATGTTCTTTTAGGCCTGGCCAAGTTCTTCATTCACAAGAACAGAATGCAAAAATGCTCCCCAAATTTTAATGTCTTCATAAACGATTTTGAAATATAAAAAAAAAAAAAAAAAAATCCTTAAAACTTATGGAAAAATCCAAAAACTAAAAAATATAGTTACCCATGTCCGAGGTTCCTTTTTTTTTTGGTAAAAAAAAAAAAACAAAAAAAAAAAAACAACTTGATTACATGTTACATTCCCCTTGCAATTTTTTTTTTTTTTTTTCGTTTTAATTTCTTATTTGTCTATCTATTGATTTAATTACTTCCTTTTAATTTCTTTTTTTGTCTCGCACTGTAAATTTCTCACAAACCTGTAACACTATTAACTTCTCATTACATACAGAACAAATGTCCTGATGTCCGTTGCTTCCTCATCCCTGGTTGTTTCATTGACATTCAGTTCTACCTTGCTATGTTTATTTGTACATTTGTATATTTGGGTGTACTATTTATGTTCAATTAAAAACAGTTTGATGTCTGAGATTCCTTGTGAACCGCCAACTTAATTACATGTTATATTCCCCTCACAATTTTTTTTTTTCGTTTTTAATTTTATTTTTCTATCTATTTATTTAATTATATCCTTCTAATTTTCTTTTTTTGTCTAGCATTAAAAATTTCTCGCAAACCGTTAACACTATTAACTTCTGATTACTTACAGCACGAATGCGCTTATGCCCCCCCACCCATCCCGCTTTTTCCGTACGGAGGCAGACACTGAGATCGAAAGCAAATGGGTGTCATTGAAATGCAGTAACAGGGTGATAACAGCCGTGTTCGAAGTGTGTAGGGGCTTATAGTAGAGCAGAAGCACGTCACGCAATTCACCTGAGTTCGGAGGATCGGGAGTACCAGGGCCCATAGCGGAGAAGCGGAAGAGCGGAGTTATGTGTCTCTTCTCAAAGGCGGGGAAACTGGGGGGCAGCAGGACCCCTTAGACCGGCTAATGTGAGCCTTCTCCGGACATAGATCACCCGGACTTATGACTGGAGCTCCCGGACCTCTGGGCACACACATATGTGAATGAGTGGATGAGCTAATGTTGGTTTGGTTGTGGATACGTTTCGGCCAATGCTATCAGCACAGCTATGATTATCCCCAGAACGTTGAGAACGAGCTCCCGGAACTCCAGACATGCGTATATAAAAGAGTGGAATTAAGGTGTGTGTGTGTGTGTGTGTGTGTGTGTGTGTGTGTGTGTGTATACGTGTGGGACAGAAGTAATGTTGGGGACAGAAATTGTTATTAGCCTGCTGGCAGATGACACAACCTTAGTTTTGAAAAATGAACATCAAGTCCCAATAAGTGCTGAAAACAACCAAAACATTCTCCAAGGCTTCAGGATTGTCATTAAACTTAAAGAAATGCAAACTTCTTGCGCTGCATGACTCGCCACTAAAGGAAATCAGCGATGTTTCCATGAAATCAGAAATAAAATACTTGAGCATTTTCCTATCCAAGGACCAAACGTTAAATCAATCCAGGAACATTGAATCTAAACTGAATCAAAGTAAAGCTTAATTCTAATATATGGCTCCAGAGAGATTTATCAATATTAGGCCGGATATATTTGACTAAAATGGATGTGTTTATCCAGATGTATATACCCAGCGTATTCCAATGCTGCTCCAAATCAACTCGTAAAATCTGTTAACCAAATCAATTTCAACTTTATCTGGAGGAACAGACCACACCATCTAAGAAAAATCACATATGGTGAAAGAAACAAGTGAAGGAGGGCTGAAAGTGATAGAGTCGGACTGCTTGAATGGGACATTGAAGGTGAACTGGTTGAAATCCTGGATCAAACCTCATCGTTCTTTCTGGTATTGTACTCCAAACTACTTATTCAACAAAGTCGGCGGCCTGAGTCTTCTGCTTATCTCTGACTTGGATATCAACAAGATTCCTGTCAAATGTTCAGAGTTCCATAAACAAATATTATTATACTGGAAAATGATATACGTACACAATTTCTCACCACACAGTATAATAGTTTGGAACAATCGATATGTACTGCATGGCAACAAACCTCTGTTTTACAAGGAATGCTTTGAGAAAGGTATATGGTCGATAATTGACTTGATGGATGACACTGGCAGTCCTCTGGACAATGAGCAGTTCTGTACTACACACAGATTCAAGCCTCCCATATTAGAGTTGCTAAAGTTACGAAACGCACTGCCTCGACAATTTGTATTCCTGACCAAAAATATAATGACGCACCGAACCGTACAACCACAGTTACCCCGACTATCACTCCAGGGAATCTCAATTGTGGACAGAAAGCGCGGCAACTCCTTTATTAGGAAATGTTTCACAGGAAACTTATTCCCTGGACGTCAAAAAAAAAAAAAAGGATATTTTAAATAAATTTGATGAGGAATCGATTGCCACGCTGCGAACCATGTATCTGACTCTACCCATACCCCCAAGGCAAAAGAGACCCACTTCAAAATTATGACTGACATCTACCCATCTAAGGAATTATCGAGGGTACGCTTTAATTTTGAAGATAATATTTGTACATTTTGTGAAGACAACATTGAAACCACTGACCATATATTTTTTCTCCTTCTCATTCCATCGTCACCAGTTTCCTTCTCAAAAGATGATATAACATTCTGTTTACTTATAAGCAACATAACAGATGAACTCTGTGTCAATGTTCTTTTAGGCCTGGCCAAGTTCTTCATTCACAAGAACAGAATGCAAAAATGCTCCCCAAATTTTAATGTCTTCATAAACGATTTTGAAATATAAAAAAAAAAAAAAAAAATCCTTAAAACTTATGGAAAAATCCAAAAACTAAAAAATATAGTTACCCATGTCCGAGGTTCCTTTTTTTTTTGGTAAAAAAAAAAAACAAAAAAAAAAAAACAACTTGATTACATGTTACATTCCCCTTGCAATTTTTTTTTTTTTTTTTTCGTTTTAATTTCTTATTTGTCTATCTATTGATTTAATTACTTCCTTTTAATTTCTTTTTTTGTCTCGCACTGT